>NC_051160.1:186399591-186459590 GCF_013339745.2 Dermacentor silvarum
GTATTCAACCAATTCCAGGCCGCGTAGCTGCGCTTGATTATATTTAAATTTATTTCTGGGGTCGTGGTCCCCAAACTTTTGATTGCGACTGTACACTTCAAGAAAACAGCTTGTGATAACCAAAACACAGGCCCTTAAAGGTACATACCGTGTGGAAATTGGAAGATGGAAGGCCGTGGTGTGCTGCAGAGTCTGCAGGGGTGTTGTGCCAGGCCGGTCAGGCCCGGGGTGGGGTGGGAGGCCGTGAGGCCTTCCCGCTTGTAGAAATGTCCTTAGAGGCGTGCGGAGAGCCCTGACGAGTCAAGGAACTCCACGACGCCTCGAAGTGCAGAAAGGTGGTGTCGGCCGGGGAAGAGGAGATCTTCCTCCTTGCCAGAGGGGAGGCCCAGGCGGCGGAACTCCTGCAGGAGTGGGCCCCGCTGCTGGAGGTACGCCGGGCAGGCCAGCAGGAGATGTTCGATCGTCTCCGGCTCCCCGCAGGAGCTGCAGGCCGGGGACGTTGCTCGTCCCAGTCGGTAGCTGCGTGCTGCCGTCCAGCTGCAGCCGATGCGGAGCCGGAGAAGGAGCGAGGTCTCCCTGCGAGCCAGGCCTCGCTGGGGGAGTGGTCGTGGGGGGCATGTGTGCCACCTCCTTGAATGCGCTCAGCAGACTTTGTATCATAAATACGTGCACTGATGTGGCCGCTTCGTTGGAATTGACCGCTGCACCACATATGTTCCCACCCTTGTAATCAAAACAAGGCTTGATATGAATTTCGTCAAGCATCAGCGTCACAGTGTGTTCATGTGGCTGCAGATGTTTGAATCTCTCGGAAACATACTGAAGGAAAGTGGCATCACAAGAATCAATTTCTGGGCGCACTTGAACAGATGTGCATACATTTCTAATAGTACTTGGATGGGGCATGGTTAATGTACTTGTTCTTCTCAGAAACTTGTAGGCATGAGGTGATATTGTGTGCAAGATGCATGCTAACACCATTACCTGTGCGCTGTACTGAATACGTCCTGCAGAAAGCAGTAGTAGCTGTTCCTTCATAAAGTTTACCACCCCTTTCTTGTCTTCATTAATGCTACTTTCCAATTTGTCTAGAAGGGAATGTATTGCAAGAGACAGGTGGCGAGAACTGCAGCGCCCCTCAGACAGCGTGCACAGGTTGTTCAAAATTTCCAACAAGGAACTTACTTTTTGAACTGAGTCCGGTACAACAGTGCTACCAAGGTTCTTAATTTGAGATCCTTGATAGCAGGCAAAGACTTTAAGGTTTTTAAACACGGTCAATGACGCATTCAACCAAGGTTCACGATAGTCGGTAATGTTCAAAAACATCGAGCACTCTTCTTTATGAATCACAGTCCACTTCGCCGACACTGATACCACTTGCAGGCGAGCCTTTAGTTCTTCGAGGGACGAAAAACGGTCTCTCTCCTGCTCCACTTCATATGACGCCAGTGATTCTTCGACAGCACGAGCGAGTTGGGAAGCTTCTTGTCGGCTCCTCTTGGCATCAGGTGTTTCTCTCGTGCTGTTGTGTAGTACTGAAAGGTAGGATGGACAGCCGGGAAATACTGTTGGCACAGATCCAGGACGCAACCGCGGTACTGGCAATCCGACTTCAATAACTTTTCCTGTCCTTGGATCCGTGTACGATGTCGTCCTCTCGATGCATGAAGCGTCAAAATGATCCGCGCACACCTGCACAAACGAACAAACGTTTCGTGAACGTCCGAGAAGCCACTTGTTAAAATAACTTGTAGATGTAGTGCAAGTACATGTAGAAGCAATATGAAAGGAAACACGGGAGCGTGCGTCCACCGCGCTTCACGAAGCGCTGCCACCGACAACTGGCAAGAATGCACGGCACCAGGCGGATGTGCGGAAAGAGCAGCCGGCCGCGATGGCTTGCTGCGAACGTGCTTTTATCGCAGATTCTCATCGGCTCTTGGCGGCAGCGCTTCGCGAGGCGCGGCGGCCACACACTCCGGTGTTTTTTTTTTTTTCTTTTTTTCATATAGCTTCTACCTGTACAAGCAACGAGGAGCTGACAACAGGAGAATCACAAATGCTTACCTTAGTGCACGAAGTGGGAACAAAATCCTTCCTAGGAATGGCGCGTAACCACTTCTTGAGAGTGTCGCAGTCTTTAGGGAAAGAAAACACTTGTATCTTCTTTCCCGTCTTGTAGTTGCCGGTGCACCCCGGTACACAACACTTATTTGGCATTGTGGTATCACTTGAACATCACACACGAAAATAAAATTGCCGCAAAACAACAACGGGAAACGACAAATGTGACAGCGCCGTGCCACCAAACCGGCCCGCGCTGCGCGGAAAACGTGAAAGACGGTGGCAGATTCATGACGCTGCCGATGCGGCTTCAGCAAGTGTCGGCCGGCCGGAACTGACGTCATATTGCAGGGCGCAGGCTTGAAAAGCTTTCTAGGAGGCACGATGGAAGAATACTTAGGTGAGCGAACGACGCCGCCAGCCCTGCCACAGCAACGCTCTGCATTCAAAACGCGCCGCCGGTGGCGCGCTGAACTGTGGCCCTCAGCGCTGCGGCTGCTCCCGTGTCGCGCCGTGGTCGCGCCTGAGCGCGGAGGGCGGGCGAACGAGTTTCCGCGCTGGCTCTTGTGCTGATATTTTCCAATATCTTTTGCTGCGTTGCTGTCACACCGCGTCTAGTTGCGTGGCTAGAGGTAGCCAGAGCACGGCAGACTCCTCATAACCTGACACATTTCAGGCGACTGGATTACTGATCGCTTGCGACCTTCAAAATTCTGAGCGCGATAGTTCGTAGCTACAGTAAGCGCTTCCGTTTAATTTACGTTAAACGTGGTGTGGCGACGAATCCCCGAAAATGCTTTGTAATTTTCGTGTCCGTCCTAATGAAAACAATCGAAAGCATCACCGAGGCTCCGCCCATTTTAACAAGGTGTTTTCACCGCCCTTACCTTCACTATGTTCACCTAATGAACTTCCTTGCGAGTATGGCGGCAAGCAGTTTAGTGACCACATGTTGAATGATAAAGAAAATGATGCGCCAGCTGTTTTGCATAACCACCAAGAAGATATGCACAGTCTTGGGCAAAACATCTTCACTAGAACTTGTTTTCCGCGTCTGAAGATAAGTACAAGGCTGCAATTATTTATTTGACCGTGCATTGTCCATCAAAACGCTCAAAACATTCAATAGAAAGCGATTCATTTGACTCAATGAATTACAAAGCAGTCGTTCACACAAGTTTCCAGAGAAATACAATGTAAATACAAGAAAAATACAATGCTAAAATTGTTCACAATTACTTCCAGAGGTACGAAATCAAACAAGCTTTGACAGTTATCGCAAATCCTGGCTTTTCTTCTCGTTCTTGGCCCTTAACTGCTTGCAGTATTGGCGCATGCGCAAACAAACGTAGTAATGAAGCAACTTGGCCAATATATCTTCCTTGTGGAAATTGCAGGGGAAAGTAAACTCAAAATGTGCCAGTACAGCATCTGTCGTCTTATCATACACATCCCTCTGGTCTGCATATTTTGCAAACTCTTCCTCAATGTTTCTAAAAAGCTGGAAAAGGTGTGCATTGGGATGCGTCAGTCTTCCTCTGGTCTTGCAGTTCACAAGTTCCGCTTCAGCTGCTTTTGAGAAGCCTCGGTGTCCTTTGAGTGCTTCCTTACAAACGACACACGATGTCTTATTGGCCAGCTTCCTCGTCACAAATCCGGTGACATAATAGATAATGCAGTCGACCACAGCTGCATCAGAATAATCGTGATCGAACACATCTTCACACTCCCAGTTTCCTTGGCTGATCAGGCCATCCAGCTTATTTCTCAGCTCTTCCAACTTTTTTGGCCGTTCTGCAGCTGAACTCAGCTGCAGCTGAACAGTGTGACTTTGGCCTCTAATGTCGGCCAAAGTCACAAAAGCAGACTGGCTGCTTTCAGCGGCTGTACAGTTACCAAACTGTGGGGGCCTCAGCAAAGAATACAGAGACAGCATCCGATAGAGCTGCAAGAACGTTGGAAATGTAGGATGCTCGTTCTGGCCTCGTGCCTGCCTTATTATACCAAAAAAGCATTCTAAGGGGTCTTGGTTCATTTAGAGGTGAGGACATACTTGAAATTGCATTCCGTCAACAGGTAACGGGACAGCTCTAGAACGGATTTCAATGTAACTCGCAGTCCCTCTGCAGTTGACGGGGTCAGAAAAAAGTCCTTCGGAATGTCCCCATTAACAACTTCTTGTTCCCACTCGTCGAGCCACTTGGAGGCACTCTCAATGACTAAGAAGTCCTTGCATCCAAGAGTGAGACCTCGTGGGAAGCGGCGGTTGAGGGCATCAAATAGGTTATTAAGAAAAAGGGTAAACTCGACCGTTGCCTCTGCATTACAAAGCCGAGTTTCACCTCTGCGTGCATAAAACTGTATTCCTTTTGCGACAGAATTGCTGAAAAGTTGGGTGGCAAGCTTCACTCTCATTTTCAACATATTTGACGGGTTAACATAGTTGTACGTCAACTTTGGGCATACTCTGAGGTCGGCAGCATGTTTCGTGTCTGCCACATACAAGGCGTCGTAGCACGACCACTTTATAAATCGGCCTTGTCTTTTCAAAGTTTTTTTCTCGTAAAGGCGATTCCGAATGCACTTAAACAGATGAGGAACATCTGACAGGACATACACTTTTCTAGACACGTCAAGTGGATGCTCAAATGCATTAACAACATTCCCCAATGCACCACTGATCCCGAGCTGTTTCCACATAGCCCGGTTGGTTGAAGCACCGTCGCACACTATTCCATCAACAAAAATGCCAGCATGCTCTAAGTGCACAATGCACTGGAGGAGTAGCTGTGCAAGAAGAGTGCTTTTTGTTGGTCCTTTCGAAGCAAAAACAGCTACTGGCTGCAAGTAGCTCTCACCAAAAGGAGAAAAAGCAAATACGAGACCATGATCAGCAAGCTCATTGCTTTGAACACCCTGCTCTCCGTTATCAACAAGGCCAGCATAGGTCATCGTTTGAGAGCAGTCATCTCTTTTCTGACATGTATCTCGTCAAAAATGAGCATTCCCCTCTTTTGGAAAGACGTTTTCTTGGAGACTTTCACCTTAAAAGCTTTAAAAAAATCCTCATCAAATCCACATTTGAGGCCAACCATACTAATGTACTTCCTAATTGTGGATACACAAGGAAGGGGTAATATGTTATTGCCTCGCAAGAAGGAATATGTAGCAGGGCTTCGTATATTTAGAAGAAGGCACAGTAGAAGCCAATCGTCTGTGTATCTTCTGTTTGTTTTTGCCGTGCACTTGGCAGCAGAAATACATTCCTTTAGAAGAAGTAGCTGAGCTGGTGGCATATCAAGAGCTTGCAACTTCTCTGCGACATCTTGTATTTTCATCATTTCCTTCTTGCTCTCCTGTTTCGTCAAAAGCTTGTTGCGCTTCAAAAGCCTCGCTCGCGAGCGTTGCAGCGCAGCTCTGGAAAAGCATCGAGTCTTTCATGCTGCGCAGGCAATGTAATTCTGCGGAGTGGTGGCAATCGTTTCAAAGGGCGCTTCTGTTTAATCCTCATAGCTTGTCGCTCAGCATGTATCCTAAGAGTGTCTGAGAGACCACTGCATGGCCTGCATATACCACCTCCAGTTGTCACTAATGGGCACTTATTGTGCCTCCATTTTCCTTGGCAATCGACAGAGGCACACTCCGGAAGCACGGTAGGAAAACTGTCCAAACTAGGCCCTCCACAACAAACACTCACGTTATCAACAGCAGTTAACATTGCATCTACTTCGGAAACTGAACTGGCAAATGAATTGATCCCAACAGTGCTGCATTCAACTGGCTTACCCAAAACATATGCTTGAACAGACATGTCGCGTTTTACGTGCAGTGTCTTCTTCGTAAACACGGCACTGGACGCACCACTGTGCCGAATGCAAGCGTCATTGAATAGAACGTCCTTGATTCCCTCGTTGTCGATTCGGTGAGCTGCCCACGATTGTCCAGGAAGGCACATGCTAGGAGCAGAGTTGAATAAAATCTCGAACGGGGTCTTGCTTGGGTCTGCGACCGTATTCTCCGCTTCACAGCCGCAACCGTCGACAACGCTTGTTGCAGCGCGATCAGTCGTTGGTGCTCCGTCAGCACCGCCAGAACGCACCGATTCACCTTCGCAGGAGCTCCTAGACTTCGAAACAGTACAGCGGGGAGCAACAGCACGAGACTGTCGCCGTACCGGCTTCCGAGGGCTCTTTACTTTCTTCGACAAGTATTTTGGCGCCCCTTCGAAAATAGTCGGCACCGCACCTTTCGCGAGACCCGCCCTTCTCGTACCCGACATGAGCACCCGGCCGTCAACTTCAGCACTCCAAGTCCTGAGAATGAAATGTGGTGCAAAATGTCGCTCACACACACGGTCATTCTTCTGGAGCACTCTGTCTTTGCGCGGTATCGCCCGCCTCCACGCTTCCAGTCCCGCTTCATTATTCGGAGGTTTGAAAAGGGAATACTTCGTGTCACACGACTTGTAGCCGCTGTTGCAGAGAGGCACAAAGCACTTCACCATCGTGCAACGGCATAAAGCTTTGGGCTGAC
The DNA here is from genome assembly GCF_013339745.2 of Dermacentor silvarum. Classification (NCBI taxonomy): domain Eukaryota; kingdom Metazoa; phylum Arthropoda; class Arachnida; order Ixodida; family Ixodidae; genus Dermacentor; species Dermacentor silvarum. The sequence goes on from NC_051160.1 coordinate 186,406,192, forward strand.
CATAATACACACAAACAAAGCAAATATTAACGCACTTCTCCGCGAAAGAGTCAGCAGCTAAAACGCGCGCGCGGCGAACAGGCGGCGAAGGTCGGTCCCGTGGTCGATGATGATGATGATGATGATGATTTATTGGCATCCCCTTTGAAACGGGGCGGCGACAAATAGTCACCTAGCCTGCTTGATTTAATCAGGTATACTATACATGTTCTTTATCTTGCATTTTTGTATACCTATCATTATTTTTCTTTTTCAAAAATTTACCTTGTACCGCTGCCTATGATTTTAAGAGATCAGGTCGCATCCATCTTTTCCCTACTTTTTTTCCACCAGTACTCTAATCGTCTCTTGCTGATCTCTACGGCTGATCTGTTTATGTTTCCTTCCACTTTAAACCCAAGCGCTTCTGGGAGTTGCACGTTACCTACGGTTCTCGCTGGGTGGATCCCGTCGCATTCCATTAGGATGTGCTGAGTGGTCTCTGGATCTTTACTGCAGCATACACATGTCTCATCTAATTCCGAATATTTGTTCCGATATGTTTTCGTCCTTAGGCAACCGGCTCGAGCCTCAAATAGCAAGGCACTGCCCTTTGTGTTATCGTACAGATTTTCCCTTCTAATTTCTTTCTTCTCATTCTTGTAAATCTCCATTGTCCTTTTCGTTTCCATTCTTTGCATCCAATTCACGGTCTCTATTTCTCTCACTTTCTTTCTGATGACCCCTGGTTGTCTATTTACAGTTTCGATTATCCTGTACTTGGTTGCCAACTTCCTTGACCTCTTCCTCCATTCTGTGTCCACGCTTTTCATGTAGAGATACTTGTGCACTTTAGCCGCCCATTTATTTTCATCCATGTTCCTGAGCCTTTCTTCAAAACTAATTTTGCTTTGTGCTTCTCTGACTTCAAAAGAGGCCCAACCCATGTCTCCATGCACTGCCTCATTTGTCGTATTACCGTGTGCTCCCAAAGCCAACCGGCCTACTGATCTTTGGTTAACTTCCAAACCCGCCAATATATCCGATTTTAAGCATATAATGGCATTTGCGAATGTTAGCGCTGGCACCATTACTCCTTTCCAGATTCCACGCACCACCTCATACTTATTGTGGCCCCACAGTGCTCTGTGTTTCATTAATGCTGCATTCCGCTTCCCCTTTATTTTCAGATTATCTTGGTGGTTGCTTGAGTAATTCTTTCCTTCGTTTATGTGTACGCCGAGGTACTTATATTGCTTCACTATGGGTATTACTTGCTGTTGAATTGACACCACGAAGTTACTCGTGTGCTCATTAAAGATCATAATCCCTGATTTCTCTGTGCTAAACTTAAGGCCTAGATTTGTCGCTGCGTTCCCACAGATATTCGCAAGTATCTGTAAATCTTTTTTATTGTCCGCTAGTAGCACAATGTCGTCTGCGTACATCAGTCCAGGGATCTTCTGTTGCACCATTTGTCCATTACGCATGTAGGATAAATCAAAACCTAATTCGCTGTTTTCCAGTCGTCTTTCTATGCCCTTGACGTAAAGCGTGAACAACAATGGTGACAGAGGGCATCCTTGCTTCAATCCTTGGTGAATTCCCACCATTTCATTTCCTTTTCGGCCTTCCCATGCCACTTGTACTTGGTTGTCTCGATATATCTCCCTCAGCAGCTCCACGAAATCGTCATCTATGCCTTCGTATTGAAGAATATCCCACAACAATTCCCTGTCTACGTTGTCATAAGCTCCTTTAATATCTAGAAATGCTATCCATAAAGGTCTTTTCTGAGCTACTGAAATCTCTATGCACTGAGTTAGTACAAACATATTGTCTTCTAAGCGTCTGCCTGGCCTGAACCCATTCTGTAGTTCCCCCAATACACCGTTTTCCTCCACCCACTTCGACAGTTCTAATTTTATGGCTTGCATTGCCATTCTATATATCACCGACGTTACTGTAACTGGCCTGTACGAGCTCGTCTTATCCTTATCTCCTTTGCCTTTGTAGATAAGATTCATCTTGCTTTCACGCCATCCAACGGGAATATTCTTTGTTCTAATCACTTGCTCTATGGCATTAGTCAGCAGTGCCTTGCTTTTTGGACCGAGGTTTTTGATTAGCTGTATTGGGATTTCATCGGGTCCTGCTGCCGTGTTGTTAGGGACATTTTCTGCTGCCTTTTTCCAATAAAAGCTTTCTATGCTGAATTTTGATCTCTCAGGCCTCTCTGTTGTTGCTGGATCTGTTGTCTGAACTACGCTTTTTCTCGTACCGAAGTTATGCCTGATAACGTCTGTGATGTACCGCAGCGCATCATCGCCTTCATAGATGTTACCGTCTTCATCCCTTATAGCCGTTTGCGAGTTTCTAGTTGGAGCTCCGAGTGCTTTTATATGGTTCCAGAATCTTTTTGGGGCGCCTTTGTCTCTTTTGTGAATGTTATGCACCCAACGTTCACTTGCGCATTTAATTTTCTCTTGCACGAGCTCACTCGCAACCCTTTTCTTTTCTCGGTATGTATTCCATCTAAGGAGCACCTCTTCTTCTTGTAATCCCAACTTTTTGGCTTCTCGATGAACCCTAGATGCCTCTTTACGCTCTTCTATAGCTTGTTTAATTTCCTTGTTCCACCACTTACGTGGTTTCCTCTTTCCAATCCAACAATTGTATTGCCGTGTCCGCCTTATTTCATGCTGCATAACCTCCACCAGTTCCTTATATTCCCAGACTGCTGTAGGAAAAGCCTCAATTTTCTTCTCTATGTTGTTTGCGATCTCTGTTATTTGCTCGTCATTCATTTTTAAAAACTCTGAGGCTATTGGTTCATGTTCTGCGCTGGTATCTCTCCCAAACTTTAATGCTAAACGTCTATGATCGCTTCCCAGGCTATTTTTTCCATTTTCGTCTATTATCATTTGGTCCAGTTGTTCGTAGACCATTTCTGAGACTAAGGCGTAGTCGATACATGACTGCCTGTTTCCGCATTGCCACGTTACCTGTCCATGACACTTATTCTCCCTGTTAACTACTATAAGGTTCTGTTCATCACACAAATCCAGCACTAGAGAGCCGTTGTAATCAGTATATCCGTCTAAATCGTCCATGTGCGCGTTCATATCTCCCACTAATATCACCTGGCCCGAGTTACTGAACTCATTAATATCGCTTCTAATGCAATCGACCAATTCCTTATTTTTTTCCCTGCTATCACTACCTGTCCACAGGTAAGCTACTCCCAGCCACGTCTTTTTACCTTGCCATGTACCACTAATCCATAAATGCTCTTTACATGTCTCGTTTACCCTTCGCCACTTCAGACCTCGCCTAATTAGTACGCCTACGCCTCCGCCTTTCCTTGACCCGGTCATTCTGTTGCACCCTTCCCATACAAAGTTGTCAATAACAGGCGGCTGCTCCAAATCTCGTAGATGCGTTTCGGTCAAGGCGTACACACTAATCGCTTCATCATTCAGTTGCGTTTGAATTTCCAGCCATTTTTCCTGCTTACGACCACCCTGCATGTTAATGTAGCAAATTTTACCTTCTCTATTCTTATCCTTTCTGCGTCTTTTCCTGACTCCTGGTCGCCTAATTCTGCCCTTTACTGGTGTTTCGCTATGTTCAATACTTAATCCTGCTTCCTGATTGCCTGGGGCCCGCCTAAAAAAGCTACAGCTCGTGCCGCGAATCGATTTCCGACCGGTGTTGCTACACTTTCACTAAAATGTATCCCGTCACGCACAAAAGCGCCTTCGCGGCCTGCTCGGTGCACTTCACGGTTGATGTCAATGACCGTAAAATTCATTGCTTTAGCTAGAGTCCAAATTTCCCTGTTTACTGCAAGAACTGCCCTTTCAATTTTATAACCCTGCCTTTCAACCTCTGGCACCGTGCACACCGCGATTTGTACTTCTTTTGAAACATTCCGCAGGTCGGTGACCCCTTTGGCTATTTGCTTTGTGATTCCTGCTCCTCGTCCGTTCAGTACGTCAATCACTCCGCCCATTATCACCACTAGGTGTCTCTCCTCCATTGTGTCCCACATGCGTTCCTTGGCCTTCGCGATCACCTCTCTAATCGGCTTTCCCGGAAGCGCGCTAACCTGGACTCGTTCGTCTGCCCCTACCCTCTCTGCTATCGCCGGTTCTACTTTACGCATGTTGGAATCCCCAACAAAGACAACTCGACGCTTTCCTTCCCCCTCACCGCCGAAAGCTGCCCCCGAAGTCACAATGCCCTCCCCTCCTTTCTTATTCTTGCCCTTGGCTTTGTTTTCTTCCCCGGCCGCGTCAGTGGTATCCCCTTCGTGACTATCACTGACGTTTGCGCCACTGCTTACCGGCGTGGCGGGTTCGGCTGTCTCTAGCACTCGCATCGGAGCCAGCTCCGTTCGCGGTGCTCGCCTCGATGCGTTCATCATTGCTTTGCAGAATGGTGGCGCTCAGCTGGATTTCTGCGTTAGCTAGCTTTTCTTCTGCCTCCTTCCTATGCTTCTGCTCGATTTGAAGTTCCTTTTCTAGCTTTCCAACCCGCTTAGCTAACTTTATCCTTGTCTTGCTCTAGGCGGTCTAGCCGCGACCCTAGCACACACATCCTACAGATAAAATCTGCACCATTCGCTTCGCGTGCTGATTTAAACCGCGTTTCTTCCAGCGCGTAGGAACGCTCGCACTCAGAACAACGCACGCGTGGGTTCCCCCTAGTACCAACCATCATCTCGTACTAACAAGGCGTAGATGTGGAAAAGAAAAAAAAATTCTTTACCTACTTTTATCTAAGCGAGAAGACCAAGAAAGTGAGAAAGCATTAAAATAATTTATTAAGATTGTTTGGCTAAGCTAACCCTCCTAAAAAAACCAAAAAGTGAAATATAAAATAACAAAACTTATCTCTTTGGCACGCTGCTCCTGCTGCGCTGAAATGGCACCTCGACTCGACACGTCCGCTCCCGTCGGCTTCACTCGTGAGAAACCGACATAATCAGCGCCACCTGTCAGTGAAGTCGAGAGATAGGTGCGACGATGGCATATGGCCTCTGAGATCGGAAGATCTCGCAGGCCAACTAAAACTGTAATAAATGTGTGCTGTTTAGTGTACGCTGTACTATAGCGTATAGGCGTACGCTATTAGTTGCATATGCTATACTAAAACTGTCTAGTGTCGAAGCTAACTGGCACTTACTATTGCTACAGTATGCCAACAGATAACTATCACTGTATTTGTGCATTTTCTAAGAACCAGCCGTGTTTGCTAGGTGAAATTTGTAGTGTACGTATGAGTTTGCCGGTCAGTTCATGTAACTTTTCAGGATAGAATTTACATGGGGAGGAAAAGGGTACCATACAACATGACTGCTGCTAACTGACCATTTGTTTTGATGGAAGGATTAAAAATAGCAACACTGGATGTGGGCTTATGTTGTGCACAATTTCGTTCAGAGGGAAGGCGTAAGTTGTAATATAAAGGCATAAAATCACAATAAATGGTATTAGTGTAAAAAGGAAAGTAAATATGCGCAGACTAACTTCAATCAATTGTCATCTAGAAAGGACGCCTTTTATTTCATGAATTGATCATGGGGTCTGGCTCGCATGTCTTATTTATGTGGTATGCCTCACTGATCTCGTGTCAATTTTTCACCGTAGGTGAAAACAGATGATCTTTATCCAGCCTGAAGTCCTATCGCGGCAATGCACGGCCAAACTGGACGAGCAAGCTGGTCTCTTGAGTGAAATATGGGAATTTATTTGGCACATTTAGTGACCGACCAGTCTGCTCTGTGTACATTTGACCAGGTGTGAAAGAAATACAGTGAGTTGCCTCTCATACACACTAGACAAATTTGGTGGTATCTTTAACCAAGCAAACCTCCCTTGCCTGCTCGCCTTTCTGAATTCACTTGTGAACTGTCGTGCATATCCTGCCTACTTTATTTTTCGCTGGAAATGTGGGTGCATAGCAGTCCACATGAGAATTGAGGCTTGCTGAGTTAAAGATGCAACCCAATTTGTCTTGTGTTCGTCAGGGGTAGCATAGTCTGTTCCTTTGATCATGTATATATTCAGTCAAATGTACATGGGGCAGACTGGCTGGTGCCTCAACATGTGCCCAGGAGAGCACCATAATTCACTCAAGGGAGAAATATGTTCGTGCCACTTGACGATGCACTGACACGACTGGTGCTGCGCGCCAAATTTCGATTGTTCATCTATGGCAACCAATTGACCATCAAAATCAGTGACGAATACCACATTAAGGAAATGGGACATGTATCAGTTGTAGAGATACGAGCTCTACTTTGGCTATCACTAATTGCTGAGAGGGTGATTAGAGAGTTACTAGGACAGCTCTTCATCTGGTTGGCTGGCACAAACTGTACCTGTTTCTGCACTGCAAAAAGCTGAAAGACTCTACTTGGGCTCACTGAAACTGCTCTTTAAAATAAATTTGAAACAGGGTAAGCTATATAATTTTGTGTGCAGCCTCCACACTAATGCCACTGGACGTACCTGCCATTTCCGGTTACATTTATCGCACGGTTAGACATATTTCTTTTTGCTACCAGCACTTATTGACATAAAACTGATGGCCTATTGCACAAGCAATAAAAGCACATCAAAACGCTTGGAGTAATGTCAAATTTAGGTAGGTTCATGTAAACAAAGCAAATTAATTGCTTTAATAAGACAGTTATGCAGACTGGGTAGAAATAGAACCTGGAGTGTGAAAGGAGCACGCTTCCCTTACACCACGGAAGCTCTTTGGTTCTGGCTGACTTAAGGTGTGCCTAGTGCGTGTCACACTGTGCACGTCACATTGCAGCCATTTGGTTGACTAAAGGTGCTTTCACGTTCCCACACGTAAGCAGTCTTAATGTGTCTCTGCCATCTTTTATTGCAGGTACACCTAGGAAATGTTGTATACATTGGCAACGATAACTGGGGCCTGCTCCAGTGCCATCGCCGGGATTCCCTGTTCTGCAAAGAACTGGCATAACTGATGTGGGGAGCCCTGGCGCTCGGCGTAGGAGCGTCACAGGGGCTCCTTGTCGGTGCTTGAAGGACGGCAATGCTGTTGAGAAGCCGACATTGAGCCCCTATAAATTGGAAGCTGTGGGTAGTAAGTATCATTCACATTTTTTCAAGTTTTTGTAATGTTTGTAACAATGCATGTATTGCACCGAAATGATTAACTTTTCAGATGGCATTTGATGCATATCTTTCAAAATGTGGTGCCCCTGAGGAGAAAAAATCATCTTATGCTTGGTTTTGGCCGAGTGGTTGAATCGAGTGACAAAGTGTTTCGCGTTTAGGTAGCCCAAGAAGAAACAAAAGCAGAATTAACAAACCAGCTTATTTGTGGCTACTCATGAGTTGCATTTCTTTGTTTAAAAGTGCCTGCGAAGTGGCGCTAACCTACTTATCAGGTCCGGAATTTTCAATTAACACCGCTTCCAAAAGCGTGCGTTCTAATTTGGTTTTTCCACGGCCAGAACTTCCGTATTCGTCGTCCGCGGATAGCAACAACTTTTGCAGTGTAGAGCAATATTCAACCCTTCTCCCTATATGCAACAGCTGTAGCGTAGTTGTAGCCGGTCGTTCAGGCACTGAATTGCAGTGCAGATGTAGGCAACAACAGAAGAGTCAAGACGAGAGACATGCGGCAACTCTTTAACAAAAAGCTTTATTTTTGCTAGCCCATGTTTATAGCCGTCAGTCACTGCATTGCACATGCGCAATTCGCACCCTTAGGAAGAAAGTAAGCTCTGTCTGACAAGTGTACAGAAGGTGTGCTGATACACACAGAGCCAAGTCGCAAAATCTTTTCAGCCTCAATTATTTTACGTGCTAGTTGATCACCGCTTCTGCTGGAAACAGTACACTGAGCAAATGACGGTTCACAGTCACACGAACTGCAATGACATTCAAGCCTACTGTCACGCACATTTTTCTTGACATTGTATGAGTGTTCTCTCAGCCGGTGATTGATACAGTGTCCCATTTGACCTATATACTGGTTACCACAAGTGGGATACAATAAACCACGTTGCTAACACAGGTGACAAACGGAATTTGGTGTTTTGTTGCATATGCGTGGCGTGCTGCGACATTGCCTTTGATTACACAACTTTAGAATGATATGCAATTTTCTTGATATTGTGAGAGCTTGTGAATGTAAGGTATGACGGCCAGTTTTATGTCTGTCAGATGCAGTGACCACATGACCTCTACTCTGAAAAGCGCATGCACCGAGTGGTTGCCATGTGATCACTCCATCTGACAGACTTAAAGTGGCTGTCATATACATTCATAAGCTGTCTCACAACATCGTGAAAACTGCAGATCGTTCCAAAGTTAAAGTGGTCTTCTTTGCACCTCAGAAGCTTATAAAGTTGTGTAATCAAAGGAAATCTTTCAGCGCAGCACACAAGTGTAACAAAAAGCACAAAAATCTGTTCGTCACCTATGTTAGCAACATGAATTACTGTACCCCTCTTTGAGTAACACGAGAACAAGGTGAGGGCAGGAGCCAACGTTTCGACAAGTGGACTTGTCTTCTTCAAGGCAACATATGCTCTCCTCAGCACAGTATATATAGGTAGGGTTCTACATAGGCCAAACAGGACGCTGTATCAATGACCAGCTGAGAGAACACTCTACAATGTCAAGAAAAACGTGCATGACAGTTGGCTTGCATGTTGTTGCAGTTCATGTGCCTGTGAACCATTGTTTGCTCGGTGTACTGTTGTCAGCTGTTGCGGTGATCAACCAACACATGAAATTATTGAAGCTGAAAAGATTGCGCGACTTGGCTCTGTGTGTGTCAGCATCTGTACACTTATCAGACAGAGTTGACCTTCCTAAGGGTGTGAATTGCGCGTGTGCAATGTGATGAGTGACGGCTATAAACATGGGTCGCTGAAAATAAAGCTTTTTGTTGGAAGTCAGCACACGTCTATTGTCTCGTATTTTCTGCCGTCAATATCTGTGCTGCAATTGACCAATATGTTGTACCAACAAGTCAAATTTATCACTCACTCATTGGAACTTTCTTTCATCACGAATGAAATGTGGTTTTGGTACCGTGGTAGAGCATTCACATCATTTGTTAATTTTTGTTTTCTTCAAAGGCTCAACTGGATGTAACAAACAGCCGTGGCATTGCAAGGAAGCTTTATGTTAAAGGAATATATTGATACTAACGTCTTAACTGCTTAGCGCAATAAAGGAAGTTGTGGGTATGTTTTTTGTGCTTTCCTTGCTCTTGTGTCCAAACTTTTAGCTATAATGGTTAGGTTTTACTGAAATTTGCTTTTTGATGTTTTGCATTATTCTCCTGTGTAAAGTCACTATTGTTTGTTTCACAGTTATGCGAAGCTTAAGTTGTTTGTAAGCATTCTTATAGCCTGTTTTCACAGTAAACATGGCTTACTTCAGTGTTTCAGATGGCACTTTATAGTTTGATGTAATTGATGTCTCTGCAGGTTACTGCATTATTGACTTGGAAACCAGTGAGGTCTGGATGCAAGTGAAGCTACCGAGGGAGGCATGTGTGCATCACTTGTGCTGCTGGCCATCCTCTGCAAAAGTGATGGCTGGCTGTCAGTGCTTGGATGACTTTCTGTTACTCTACGCCTTGGGCTGTGTTGACTACTTCATACTTGCTGCCATGTCTGCAAGCTTAGGCAAAAAGACCGGCTGGATGCTTGGCAGGAGATAGTATCCAACCGCAGTGTTACTGTGTTGTGTTGTACATTACAAAGTGAAGGAGGACAGTATTTGTGCTGTTATTAAGAAGTATAAATTGTGTTCTGCCATTGAAATAAGGAAACTCGACAAAAAGCAAAAAATTTCGAAGTCTGACCTACATGGGAAAGCAAAATATATTGTGTTGTAGTTGTAGCTGTTAGTAGAGTCTTAATATGCGATAGAAGACCTTGATGTTTAATAGAAAATATATTTAAGTGTGTTATCAGTGTGCTATCAGTTTTTAAGTTACTGTTATATAAGTGTCATTTGTTTGCCAGGATGATGTAAGCAGACAGTAAATAAATGCATGGTTTGACATTATAACCAGGTTTGTCTATGGCATTCACTATTATTTAAGGTGGACCAATGCATATTCATTGGTGCATATTCAGCCACCACATATTCCTCCTGCACAAACAATTCCTACATACTAGCGTTTATTCTTAGCTGCTGATGTTGGCTATTATGCCATTTCTTGAAAGCACATGCAGCTACCGACACATGATTTTTAGAGCAGTAAGTCGGAAGCAAAGACTGATCTTTTTCTGTGGTCTAAGATTAAATGATATGTTAGAGGAAATGAACATTTGTGGAATATATTTACTTTCCTACTGTGAGAACCTTTATACGAGAACCTCTGCACATTGGACGTGCATGCTGCTTCTCTTGCTGTTATAGCCAAAATGAAAAATTGTTCTTATGAACCACTTTACAGCTTTGCATTTTTACTTGCAGTTAGCATTTATATGCTGTGCTATGGACAACAGCAAGACAAGTCAGGCAAACCACCATGTGAAACACTAAAGATTCTGGCTTAGGGCGCATTGGTACTATATATAGTGCAAGACAGATGAGCTGCCCGTACAGCAGTGCTGTCAGCATTACACGGCTGACAGCACCGCAAACCCTTAAATTTATATTTGTTTGACAGATAATGCATTCTAGTAGTTTTCATGTCGTATATGCATGAAAATGTAAACAAGAACTGGTGAAAACAGCATTATTTTACGTATATAGTGTATCTTACAACAAGGTAAGGTACACAGATATCTTGGTAAGCTACACAAGATATATACGTAATAAACGCTGTTTTTCACTAATTCTTGTTTCACATTTTCATGCATATGCAACATGAAAACTACTAGAGTAAATTATCTGTCAAGCAAATATAAATTTAAGGGTTTGCGGTGCTGTCAGCCATGTCATGCTGACAGCACTGCTGTTATGCATGTCTACAAATATTCTGCAATGTCAGTTGAGTGTTGCTTCAACGTCACATACGTACGTTGCCTGAAAGCTCAAGTGACAAAAGGCAACATCCACATTACGTTGCCAGGAAGTTCTGTTAACGTTATGTTAACGTCGTGAATGTGCTGCTCAACGCTGCCACAACGTTACGACCCAACGTTGTCTGGCGATCAAAAAAGAGGACATTAGCAGCATGCAGGCAACGTTATACGCCGACATTTGTGCACATTCAGAGAACGTTATGGCAACATTTTGCGTTACTTGGGGTGGCTTTTAATTAAGACGTAAGGTATGCAACACGGTATACACAACCGTCAAAGGCCTCGCTCCAGCTTCCAGAGGTGTGAGCTGTTTCAATGAACTGGTCCCGCGAACACGTACGTAAGCTACAACGCCTCAAACCTGAAGTGCTCTGCCCTAATGCTATCGCTTTCTTGAACCCTAGAAAAGAAGCCATAGTAAAGAAATTTGGCGTAAAAATAGGTAAAGGGAAGATACGAAAATGTGCCTGCTTCATGCCATCACATAAAATTCAGATGACAGCAGTTTGTATTTACTCCCTTATATTTCCGTCTGTTAGATTATGTCAGCAGCAAACCAAGCATGAGCTTTTGCTTTTTATAGCCAACACAGGTAACCTGCTCATTGTAAGTATGATTGCACCAAGTGAATCTGTTATCTCATTGTACAACTAGTTTTTGCCACGTGTAAAAATCTGTTGAGAGCCCAGACAAAATGTAGTCACGTGTTGCAAAATTAATCAGCTGTTTTTCAAAACAGATTTCCGCCTTTTCAATGACACTTGCTCCTCTGTGTATGTCTCCAGAGAGCATACTTTACCTTGACTTGAAAAAGTCAAGGAAAAAAAAGTTTTCCTGCCATATAGTTAAATGATACACCCAGTATACCCACAGTTTAGTTTTCTCGTCCAAATTGCATGGCAACGCATTTTGATGCGTTGGAGTGTGCTCCTCGGAACTATGTCGAGTCGTGCTGAGCTGGCTCCTTGACACCATTTTGTCCTTGCAGATTCTTTCTCGAGCTTTATAAAACGGGTGCCTATAAAAATATTGTAGGCAGAAATGAACACGAGGAAATATTGTAACACACCATAAAGACAGTCAAGGAAAAAGGTCATTGCAATAAAAACAAGTCTCAGCACTCGGTATTTCTACTCTAATACACGGGAAACATGTAAATGACTACAATAGTGAACTGTCAAAGCAATTTTAATTTATACATTTACGGAAAAAATAAAACTGGCTGTGAGGCCTCATTCCAGCACCAGTGTTACAAAGCTTCTGCTAAAAAATGGAATATTGGTCACTGTTGGCACACTTCATGAATGCATCCATTCCTCTAGGGGAAAGAGCAGTGGTGGTATGATGTGCGTCTCATTTCTGACGTTATCAGCAAATATAATTTCTGAAGAGGATTTGCCTCTTTTGCTTATATAAAACACAAGAAATCAGCCGCCAAAGTAAAGGGAACTTACAGAGTGGAGTTAAGAAAAGTATAAAGACTAAACTCGGCGTACACAAGTGGCCAACAATAATGCAAATGTCGTGCGAGAAGAATCAGGGGAGATGACATGAAAAGGAGTTAAACCACCTTTAAAGAAACCCGTCAAACTCATGATAACGAATTCTGTATGCTCTGCTGATCCTGCACTTGAAGCTGATCAATGTGAAGTACTCAAATCTGCAGTCATTTAAATGAACATTGGAGCATGATGTTTTTATGTAACCTACCAAAATTCAAACAGCACAGAGCTGTATGACGAATTCAGATGGGTCACAAACAACGCTTGTGACACATTTTAGTCACGTGCCCACTGTGCCCCGCCCCTCTAGTTATGTCACTGCTCAAGCCATAATTTGAGGATCATATGTGCAGTAGGCATGAAAATATTGTCCTCTAGTTCAATGGAAATTACTGGGCGTGATTTTAAAGAGGGGCTGCAAGGCCTATTATGGCAAGCTTACCCACATTGCAAGACTAAAAGGAAACAGTTTCCTCCAGCCTGCATCGAAGCTTTATAAAGGCATGAATTTATTTTCATTGATCAGGTACTCAGTGGGGTTCATTTTTGGCAGACTCGACTCTTGGTGCAGTTCGAAATCTAGAATTCTGCATTCTTGAAGGCATGTAAAAGCTTCCGTTAGACCAACGTTATTAGTTTATTATACCAACTCTTAGTTTGTGTTTGACAGACGACTGGTAACATGCAAGGCAACATTTTACTTTGATACTTTACTTCTCAGCTAAAAATATTAAGGCGTTAAATACATTTCAATCTGCCCTTCAATAGCAAAATACACAGCTTACGATTGGAACCAACAGAGGAAGGATGATTTAGCCGTTCATTCTACATAATTCCTATATGCCAACTCATACTAGCAAATACACAGCCACATCGAAAACAGTAAACGTGGAGACCGAGCCAATAGCTACTATGCAGAACGCCCCTGTCACTGTAGTCCTACAGCAGTAGCCGTTATATTCAATTGCAGTGCATAACTCACCGCTTGACCAGTCACCGGATTCTTAACACAAAAGCGCGTGTTCACATTCACACCGTGCTCGAAAACCTCAACACGAGACCGGCCTGACGCCGCCTACTCAGAAGCCATTTTGTCACAGCGGGATCTGCTGCCGTCAGACTTCGCACCGCATGGCATACCGGAAGCTCCACTCTGGACGATGCCAAAGCCGACGGTGAAAATCTTAATCCCCGGAATAACCAAAAAGTCGAAAATGCCGCTTGGGGATAACAAACATTTCGCGTTATCCTACATTGCTTCCAAGTACGGATATACCAAACAGCAGATGGTTCTGTTACATAGACCTCTACCGCGGCAGCTTACACGGTACCTGCAATGGGGATTACGCAGCGGTTCAAGATAGGACACAAAACATCGTCTACAGCAGCGGAGTTGACCGGCGTTCGAGAAGCAGTCCGCTGCATACTGCAACAAAACTTCGCTAACTGGACAGTGTTCTGCGACTCAAAACCGGCGCTGCAACTCATAATCAATTATATGAATCACAGAAGCACATATAGTCCTCTAATATACGACATCATGGCTCTGCTTACTGAGGCGTCGCAATCCGAACGTACCATTGCGATGCAGTGGATTCCCAGCCACTATGGAATAGCCGGAAATGAGCAGATTGACGCAGAAGCAAAAATGGCGCACACTGACGGGGAGATTATAAAAGTTCCCTTTTGCCGTTATGACATCAACGCCTTGCTACACAACTCCATCAAAACGTCTATGGCGCGACAATGGGACAGCTCCGAATATCGGCAAGAGCGCCTCCATAGACTTGACGCCGGTTTGTGATTACGACTTCTACTTCGGATGCGGAGAGGCCAGGAAACACTGATCCATCGATTACGGCCTAGTGTGGCGTACACTGGCAAATACCTTTACAAGATTGGACAAGAACGGGACCCTGATTGCAGCGTCTCTCACACTCCCGAGACAATATACCAAATACTTTGCGTGTGCCCTCAATATGCGGCGGAGCAAAGGACACTAAAGCATAATGTTGACGGTTTGGACTCCCGCCCCTTTTCAGAAGCAAATGTTTTAGGCGCGTGGAGAAGCATTGTTCATGCCCAGCGCACCATAAGATGTGTGAGATGGGCCTAGACGGTCGTCTCTAGGATCTGTGCAGCGTGCAATGTGCGAAATGTGTTTCTGCGATGACGTTTTGTGTGGAAAACACTACTCCTGCGTGTAATGTGTGAAAAGTGCACAACCACGTATTGGACAACGTGTGTAAATAGTAGCTCATTGTAAGATATCATAATCACCGGGCACCTACCTCTCCCTGTATCTCCCACTTCCCCTTACCCCTGTGAAGAGTAGCAGGCTAGAGACACGGTCTCCAGGCCGACCTCTCCTCCCTTCTCTTCATTAAAATCTACTCCTCCTCCTCAACACGAGACACAAAATCAGACATAAATTCACACCTAATTAATACATAAGCAAAAAGAAGTTACTTTTATTCAGCCCAAAACATGAATTCCCTATGCGTATTCAGACAGTTTAAGATTACGCGCCGAATGGACGTGACGCAGCGTGCAGCTTTATGCCTACGGCAAGTTTCTAACTGGCTTTAGCACTGCACGTAACTTCACTGGACTCAGGTTACCTATCAGCGAATCACACTATCAAGCGTGCGCCTTAATATAACGCAAGCATGCCACCAACCAGTTGACGCCTTTTGTTATGTAACTCCTTAGTTAAACAGCACTCCGCACACAGAAGGCTGCCAAACTGAATAAATTCAAGCACACACACACACACACATACACACACACACACATCTACCGCTATATATGCAGCTTCCTCTCGAAGCGCACTGCAACGCTCCAATTAGGCAGCGAACAATCAGGTAAGATACGTTTAGGAAGTACTGGTAGACCCCAAGGGGCAGTACTCTCCCCTCTCGTCTTCAATTTGTCTGTGCGACCTTTAGCTTTCACTCTCAAGAAGATTTCAGACCTCCGATTCACACTGTACGCGGGCGATATTACGCTGTGGATGACCGGGGGTTCGGACGCGCACATCCAAGACACCCTCCAAGCAGCCATTGACCAGATCGAACAAGTAGGTCACGACTTGAATCTTAGGTGCTCCCCCACCAAATCAGAGCTTCTCATTCGGCCCCCCACGAGACGCTTCAGGACATCGCCCCCGAATATCGAACTCACGGCTGAAGGGAACTCCATACCCCAGGTAGACAGGATAAGGGTGCTAGGACTTCACCTTCATGGCAACCGAGCAAATCAGCGTACCTTGCAAGCACTACAATCAACAGTAAATAACACGCTACGCCTCATAGGAAGGATCTCCAATAAAGACGGAGGACTTCGAGAGAAGGAACTGATTCAGCTCATCCAAGCTTTTGTCCTAAGCAAAATCACCTTCGCACTACCATATCTCTCACTTTCTAGGAAGGAAGCGGATACTGTAAACTGCTTGATCCGCAAGATACACAAAGTCGCTCTTGGTGTTCCGATGAGAGCATCCACACAGAGGGTGATGGCCACAACCACAATTAACACCTTTGAAGAATTAAACGAAGCACATCTATCATCGCAATATCACAGTCTCCACCAGTGAAGCTGGGCGTGAGATCCTGAGACAACTTTAATACGCCCCACCACTCAACGAGAACAAGGGACATCAACTTCCTCCGAACATACACGACCAATACCACATCCAACCCCTGCCCAGAAACATGCACCCCGAATTTCACGTCGAACGCCGGAAACTTCGAGCCAAGGCGCTACAACGCAGCTATGGACAGGCGGAAGGAGTCTGCTATGTGGACGCCGCAGCCTATAACACTAAACATCGCTATGCTTTAGCGGTCGTAGACAAGCAGGGCAACACTTCGTTCAGCATCAGTCAAGACCACCTCAGCGGGCGACGCAGAAGAGGCCGCCATTGCACTCGCATTGGGGCTACCTGATGGCGATGTCATCATCAGTCACTCGAAGACTGCTATCCGGAACTTCAGTAGCGGCTACATTACAAACCTCGCGCACTCTCTACTAGTCGCTCACCCGCCGAAAAACTACATCGCTCTCATCTGGACTCCAGCACATCAAGGACTACTAGGCAATGAAACGGCACATGCCGCTGCTCGAGGATTCATGGACCGAGTGGACGGAAATGTGGGCCTTACCCTAGAACCAAATCACTCCCAACAACAGACCAATAAAGACGCACTCATCACATTCAATGAAATGTGCACACATTACAAACACCAACGCCTAACCTATCCCTCTCTCTCTGGGCCGAGCACGCGCCAGAGCGAAATATTGTGGCACCAACTACAAACTCGCACCTTTCTTACCCCAGGCACTATGCACTTATTCTTTCCCGACACATACCCGACACCCAAGTGTCGCTTCTGCCCTGTCCAGACAGCAGATCTCTCCCATATCATGTGGAAATGCCCTATCAAATATCCCCCCCGCAACCTCAAACCATTATTTAATAGTGAGGAGCTGTGGGAGACTGCCCTGCGCAGCTCCGATCTCACCCTGCAGGACCGAGTCCCGAGGTGGGCTGAGGAGGTAACGGAGGCCTACCAAGATTGGTAGGCGGACGTCTGGCAGCAGAAAGTGCTAAGACTGGAGCACACATGCCTCCCTCTCCCCCCCCCCCTGGCTGCTACCCTTTCTTAAAAAGGGAATTAAGACTTCATTCATTCATTCATACACACACACACAAACACACACACACACACACACACACACACACATATATATATATATATATATATATATATATATATATATATACAGGGTGTTTCAGCGAACACTTTCAAAATTTATTTAAGGTTGCCTGCGGTAGATAGCCCAATTCTAGTTAATGAGCTGGTCCACTCGAAGAGGCGGACATTATTTGCAAAAAAAATTGAAATGCATAATCGACTAATCAACAAAAATTCACTAATTAAGTTTTTAACTAATTAGCTGACGGCCCATATAGCAATTTACAAATTGTAGCCGTGGAGTTAGCAAGGTGGTTCTGCTTGGAATTAATTCTCAGGATGACACCAGTTTCGAGATATTAATTCCCGAAATTTGCGGAGAAATGCATTGGCGTTCCAGTTAATTTCGTGTTTCAATGCATAAAGCGCCGTTTTCTTTAGAAACTAACTGCAACGCCAATGCATTTCTTCGAGAAGTTCGCGAATTAATATTTCGAAACTGGTGTCATCCCGAGAATTCGTTCCAAGTGGATCCACCTTGCGAACTCCACGGCTACAATTTGTAAATTGCAATATGGGCCATCAGGTAATTAGTTAAAATATTAATTTGTGAATTTTTGTTATTATTCGATTATGCACTTCAATTTCCTGTGCAAGTGATGTCCGCCTCTTCGAGCAGACCAGCTCTTGAGCTAGAATTCTGCCATCTGCCACAGGCAACCTTTAAGAATTTTTGAAAGTGTTCGCTGAAACACCCTGTATATATATATATATATATAGAGAGAGAGAGAGAGAGAGAAAGCGTCGGATCGTTCGCGGTTTTCCCCCCCACTTGAGAAATAGTTGTTACACCATTGTCTGGATTGCTCTTCTCTTACACGAAAAACTCTTTGCTCTGCGTGCGTGAGCTACATCGCCATTACCGGACCAGCCTCATGCAGTTCAAGCAACAGCATATGCTACGTTTTGCTCTCTGTTGCAGCAAGAGTGGAACGGGCATTCTACTCTCTCTCAAAAGAGCAGAGTAGAAATAACATTTCACTCTCTCGCTGCGGATCGAGTGAACAATGCATTTCGCTCCTCCCGACATTTTGCGAGAGTAAAACAATGCCTCGAAGAGTAAATCGGCCCCTTCACTCTTGCGATACTCTCCCTAGTTTTTAGAGTGTAACCTTTGATTATTGATACCTGAAGGTATCGCAGGCCTTGAGCTTGTGCAATCATTCCTTCTTGGGGCACTATAACGTAAAATGATTCCGAACTGTTTTGATTCCAATTTCTGCAATCAGCCTCCACGATTGGTTAAAACATTTTCGGGCGGCTTCCAGCTTCGCCTGTTTGTCACGCGACGTCCCGAAAGCCACGATAGCCCCCCCCCCCCCCATCTGTTGTAACGTGTGTACACTTATTATGCATGATTAAACCACACAAAAGAAAAATAATCATTCCTGATTCGACGCCTTTTCACCATTAGCCAATGTTTTCTGGCTACGCCCACTTCACCTGTCTGTCACGCGACCTCACAAAACCGCGAAAACTCACCACGCCAAAGTGACGTGTACGCGAAAAAATGCATTAATATGGCGAACAAAACTGAAAGTTTTTCTTAATAGCCACAGACTGTCCCGTTCCGAAAGAAATAGAAGATCGCTGCCCGCCGATTGCTCAGGAACTTAATTTCAGGGCTAATCTTGCACACAAACCACAAAGAAACTTCGCAGAGGGATAACACCGCAGTAGCCTAATCAGTAGAGCACCGTACGGCCAGTGCAGAGATGCGAGTTTCATCTCAACTGGGGTATGTGTTTTTGTTCATTTTTATTTCCCTTTACAAATTATGTCTAGATTTTCATTAAACACAACAATAACTTCCCCTACACTTGTTCATGCTTCACAAGCCTTCCACATCACATAATCACGACCGACAAAAATGTAGCCCCTCGGTTCACCCCTTGTTCTCGCTTCAGACTTAATGTTATCGACTTAAGCGTGCAAAAGCGCTTAATGCCTTTATCAGCATGCACATGCATAATAAATGGTGCCTGTGTGTTTACCTGTTGCCACATTAGAAAATGTCGCCACTTCTTTATCATCGGCATGCTTCAGCACGACGTCGCACAACTGTTCGCACCCCTTGGCAAATTCTTCCCCAATATTCTTTTGGAGGACAATGTCAAATTCCAACAGCAACTGAAATAAGAGGATTACCCCAAGTTGCCCGAAAACCACACAATGAGGGCATACCGAAGCCCCCGATGCTAGGAATGGAAACAGCACGAACGCCTCCGAAATGGTAAAGCTTCGGAGGCGCTCATGCCGCTCTTGGGCAGTGGCTAGAAGGCGCGGCCTTAAGGCATCAGTTGCTGCTATTCCAGCATTCTCATTCAGCCACTCATTGTGCCGCATCACCGATTCTGCTGTTTCGCCATAAACAACCTGATGCGTGCACTCCTGCAATGTATATAAAAAAGGTCTCAGAGCTGAAGAAAGGTCTCAGAGCCATGGAGCCATTCAAGCCTAACGATAGAATATTCTTTCTGTGGTTCTTAATACACTGTTTAACAAAGCATACTGCGTAGAAATTTGTCAAGTTGGAAAGTGTTCATCTGAACCTCTCATCAGACTATGTTACTCTGTTCCGAAGTGGCACTGCTGCTGACTGTCAAATGCTGACTGTTTCCAGAAAGGTGGGCCCCACCAGGCACTTTCCCTATCATAAAGTGTACATGTACTTTGAATAAATTGCACGTCTGGAAATGCCAGGAAAGCAGTATAACGTGCTGGGGTGTTGGAATAATTGAAAATGTCTAATAACAAATCACACACAGCGGACACCCATTAAACTATAATTACTGATATACATATTTAAATAGGATTATTTGGCGGGATCTCAATGTCCGCTGCAGTAAAACTGTTCAGTTGATTGGAAGACTACTTATTTTTTACCTTTGGTTAAACGGCACAAAAGCTAAACACTAGGAATGAAATAATTCTTCATAGCCAACTCCACAGTCAGGACAAGCCAATACAGTAGCTATGTATGGGATCCAACGAGATTCCCAATCATTCGTGCATTGGTTTGTGCTGCTCTGTTTTAGACCTATGAGCGATGGGCGTTTCGGCCGAATGGAGGGCGTGATAAAATGGCCACATAAATCAATGTCGCTTGAAAACAAGCTGCAAGTTCTTAAGGAGTTTGATCACAGTGGCCTGTTCTAGAAAGAGGTTGCAAAAAGTTCAACATCCCGAAGTCGACACTGTCATGAATTTTTAAGAAGAAAGCAAGCATACAAAGTGCCGTCAAGAATGGACCGTTCACTTCAAAGCAAATGCGAGTGCGGACAACGCCATATGAAGAACTGGAAAAAGTTCTTTTCTGTAGTTTAAGAGTGCGCAGAGTGCAAATTTTTCGATAAGCAAACCCATTTTGGAGCAGGCAACGGATGGCGGAGCCGATTTAAGAAGCACAATGGCCTTGTCATCGAGCGATCAACCCTACTCCAGCGATGAACAAACATTGCGCTGTGCTATACCAGAGCAATAGGTCCACACAAGAACCACTGTATTTTTAGTGACAGAAAAAACTAAGTGGTGCCTGGAGAGGTTAGCCTAGTGACAAGCCAGGCGTGTGCCTCCAGGAGAAATGACGAGGTATAAAAGAAACAAAGTGAGAGGAAAGGAAAATGAACAAAACAATAGTTTTATAACAAGCAGCCTCGTCTTATAGTGTAAATAGAAGCACATAGAACTGGCCAGTAATGATGAGTACTAGTTGTAATACTGTACGAATTGTTCTGTAAAAAGGAAAAGTTAGCCTTAGGTATGCAGTGTCACATAAAAACATTTATAAGACTCACGAAGAGGCGGTAAAACTTCTTGTTTAGAGTCTGTGATGAAGGCTGCCGTGGTCTTTTGTGTAGGCTCTGTGCCCGCTTCTCGATCATCTCTGGTGGGTAGTTCTCAACCTTCTTGCGCATATTTTTGAATTTGTTACGCAGGCCGAGAACCCATGACTCCTGTACATTATTTTCATTGGCAAGACATAGAAACTAAACACTACATAATGGAAACATTACGGAGCTATGTCGTCAAGAATACACATATAGATGGAATCAAAATGTTTCAAGACTGGCTCCGCTTTGAAGGAAGTAATTTCTTGATGTGCATTCAAACGCTGTCACCTTCAAACTAGTTATCTTGCAGAGCAATAGAGTGCTCCATATGTTCCTGCCACTTTTCGAATATATGCTGGAAGTCATTTGCAGAAAGAGTCGAGCACCCTCATCCTACCAAGTTTATTTGCAAATTTTACAACTCAATAACAATCTTTACTGCAAGCTTCGCGACGAGTTTTTAATTTTTGGAGAAGAGCAATATAAGCAAGAGCGAATTGTGATGAATGACCTGCCTTTCACATCAATGAGCATCAGTTGAGACATAACCCAGGTGTACAGGTGCAACCTTGAGACGAGGCAATAGTCATGGCTGAGGAAAAGCCTATGTCTCAACAATTAAAGAAAGGCTAGGAAAGTCTGTAACTCGACTGAGTGCGTAATTATTTTGGGGGGGGGGGTATTCACAGTATATTGCATCAGAAATTCACCATGAATGACCAGATATAAACAGCGAGTTTTACTGCCAAGTTTCAGAACATCTGAGAAGGACATTCAGTGAATATGGCCAGATCTAGGTATACAAGGAGCTGGATGCTGCTCAACAATGCACATTGTGCACAAGCGAGCACAACAACGCACAAGCGAGTTTCTTGCCAGAAACATTGGTCCTTTTGCACATTTACCCTACTAATCACATTTGATTCCTGCGTATTTCACTTTTCTCAAAATAAGAAATCCGGCTCGAAGGTTGCCATTTTGACAAGACTGCTATAAGCAAGTTCAACTTGCAGAAGGGTGCTTCACTCGTTTTGAAAGAAATCCATGCGATATTAGTAAAGTTGAAGGACTGCTGGTATGCTGGGCATGGGTGACAGTGTTTATCAAAGGTGACAGAGCCAGTCTCGACACCTTTTGATACTACCTCGTTTATACTTCGATACTACCGTCCCACTACATCGAAGTGTCAACATCATCTTCGCATGGCACGTAGCAACATATACAACTTTAGTCTGTAAAGTTACAAGATGCATTTATTTTCTTCTGTAGAAGTGATTCTCTAAAGCATCTGTTTGCAAGTTTGTGTAACACCATCTTTTGGAACTAAACTGTGTTTTTGAGTTAGTTGCTGTAGCAGACACTATATAGCATTATATGGTGGAAACATCTTTGCAATTAGCACATACCACTGTGAGTGACTGTGAAAAGATGGACATCCCTCTAGAATGTGTACACAAAGTTCTCAGTGAAGCTTGGCAAGACAGTAAGACCTGTATGCACTTCTTCATGACAGTTATGAGAAGGTGTTATTGTGAACAAGTGTTCAACTGGCAAAACCGGTTGGCCTTGGAAGAAGTGCCGACAGAAGATTACACAGGGCTGGAGCAACCTTCAACCATAGAGAATGATGACATGACTTGGATGACGGCAATCGAACAGCAACACTTCACTGTGACAGCACACATGCTATCAGATACCTTCGACATCAGCAAGACAACGTGTAACGAAATTTTGTGTGAGAACTTGGGAAAACAAAGGTTGAATGCCATACTAGTGCCACACACCCTCACTCAGTATTACAAGAACACATGAGCGTCTCTTTGTGCTGACTTGCTCGTAGACACAAAAGCATTCATCAACAGCATCAAGTCCGACAACAAGTTTGAAGGCTGAACATGCAACAGGAAGCCTAGGCCACATAATGTAGCGTGCGATGCATTTGTGAAGAGAGAGAGAGATAAATGAAATGCGAAAGGCAGGGAGGTTAACCGGATGGTAAATATCCAGTTTGCTATCCTAATGCATTTGTGAAATTATACATCACAGTGATTATGTGATGGACCTGGACCGCCACGTCACATCACTCGCAAAAAAAGTTCTGGTCAGCCTTGTCACGATGAAGGCAGTAGGTCGCTCCCTTCCTCCTAACTGTGGTTCGCTGGGTCAAGTACCCAGCACAGCCAACTACATTAGCATAAACTGGAGTACCATGTTAAGTGCACCTGTTCATTCTAACAGGTATAGGCATGGCTTACATACAGAAATTCTTGTGCTCAGTCAGAAAAAGTAATTTTGTACAATCAATTCATCGATGGTATTTAAGGTCGTAAGCTAGGGCAATGAGAGACCGCTTTAGAGGAGGGCTTCGGAACCTGCAACCCTGTGTTTATCAGAACTGTCATGGTAACCCAGGTCATGGTTGCATGTAGGAAAACCACGACCCACACAGTCAACATGACTAGTAAGTGCTACCTCTTTACAGCTGCCTGTATACACGTAGTAAGGATAAGTTCTCATGCTCAAACACTTTACGCGTGAACTCAGTGGCGAAAAGCTATTCTAGAAACAGTAAAAATACGACTATATCCAAAATCAAATATGGTAAATGTTGCGGCCATTAACTGGCCACAGCATGGTACGATTTAAACCGTATCTGAATCAAATATTTTCTGCCTACATTAGCAGAAGTCAAGCTCTGAAAGCAACTGCATGAGAGCATAACAGTACCATTCTGTTCATTCTACAACTTAGGTATGCAGTGAAAAATATGACAAGCTAATAGGCTCAGTTAGACAATCATTAAAAGAATAGTGATGCTTACCAAGCCGCTTGCCCGACCACCGACGTTGTCGAGGAGGTGCGGGTACTTCATCACTAGCCCTTCGGCTGCTCGCCTAAACAGTTCTCGCGATGGATACCTTTAAGGAAATTGTTGATATTTTTGTGTAGTGCTAGTGCAGCGTGGCAACCCACTATCATTTTATGTCAATCAGACCAACATCAATAATACCACAATGGTAACACAATGACTGGCTTGCATATGAAAGCACAACATACCAAGCTATTCTGTAGCATGCCTGAAATAGCCTGTCCACGATGGCACGGCGCACCGGCGCACTTATCGGTGTGCCTCTTGAGAGCACTTCTTCATAGGGCCCAAAGGAAGGCATAACACAATTGCGATAATCATGCCTGTGTTCAACTGGCACAGGTGCCTCTATCACGACAGCACTCGAGGTACCAGCACTGAAAGAAAGCAAACATACATTTAAACCATGGTATTAAAAGTTTTTAGAGGTTGCAATAAATGACATCGCCATAATACTGTTATGATGTTTAAGTCTTACATGGAGTCAAGACCACTGATGTCTGAAGTGGCTGCCGCGTTGGTACAATGTACCTCGGTGCTTGTGCAGTTCTGTGGAGGGCTGGTGCACTGCAAAACAAAAAAGGCCTGTGTGCAACAGCTTCTAGTTTCTACCTTCGCAAAAACCTCTTAGAATAAATAAACGTTAGTGTAAAATAGAATAATGCATTTCACCTTATAAAACTGTACTAAGACCTTCAAGCAAGCATGAAAGCCATATCGAGCACTGAAAGAAGCAAGAATGTGCGGGAAATTGCTTGAAAGCTTAGGTTAAATGTTCATTTCTGCTAGTTGTGCAGGATGCATAATAAGCATGGTAACTGTAAACTGTTTGGACTACTGCAGGAAAAATATGTATGTCAGGAGTTTCACCAGCTGCTTTCCTTCGTGCTGCTGATAATGGCACTAGGCTTGGCACTCTGGTAACATTATCAAAAGTGCTTTTATCTCTCATCTGCTACTCTGTGAGCACAATAACTGCATTTTCACTACTTTGCTCATGCTCTGATGCTTGTATGGTATCGCAGTCTTAGTATTGCTTACACTTTTTTCAGCATAACTGAATATTTTTATTTCAAGAAAACACTGTAGTTTAAAGCCTGGCCTGCATAAAACCACAGCCGTCATGGCACTGAAACACATCTTGACTCATTTGCAAAGCATCAAATCACCTAATTTAAGCTGCAGTCTATGGCAGTTGGCAAATTATGTATAACATTACCACGTCACTCAAGAAAGACCTTTCTCATGCAATCCCAAGCACCTTGTCGGTGCGCTGTGCACTATGGGGAAAGAGTGTACATCGAAGGAGCAGGCTTGCCTGAGCGCCCACCGCCGGTTTACAGCTGTGGCGCCATGGAAGTACGAAACAAAGAAAACAAAACACCACTTCTTTCTTGATCCTACTCATGAAAGTACACACGCCCACAAGCATCTACATTTGTACCTCCATGCAAGTATTGTGAACAAAATAACGCAGTCAGTGCGGATATCACCAAGCAGCCGCCCTTTGATGGAGAGCTTAACTCCGACATAAACATACCCCCCCCCCCCCCCATCATTTCAAACTTAGATTACATAATGTAGTGTTGTCGGACGGTGAGTAAACATCCAAAGAAAATCGGACCATAAAAAAGTTGTTTATTGCAGTTCTGCTGCCACAGTGGTCTGATAAGAGAAGTCCATATATGATGCGGGGTTTTACAAACAGCCATGGTGCAGACCGGTTTGTTGGTCACAGAGCAAATAAAAAGCTTTTTGCCTATACTCAAGTCTTTCATAAGAAACCTAGGATGTATTAGAATCAAATTTATGGCCTTGGTACTTCCAATATTGCATACATGAGTAGCAATCCACCAAAACTATAAAATAGCTCACAATACACTATTTTAATTTCATCATATTAGCAACAAGAGAAATCAGTTGCTGCTTAGCAGTCAACATCTTTTTGAAAGTGAGTCTAGTCAGCTATACTACATCAAAAGTTGGTAGGGCATTTTCATTAAGTTAGTGGGCACATGCTAAACAGCAGCATAGTTCATACATTAAATCACCACTCACAGCTAAGTGATTTGCTTTGTCAGTGCACTTGCAGAACTGCGCAAAGCACATTAAAATCATTTTCACTCTCAGGTGCATCACTAGACATGATTGTGAAATGCAGCGCTTTACATTACCACTCAGCTAACAGAGCGAAATTGTTCTTATTCAGGTTTAATAAAATTGTGCAAGAAACTGAAGCAAACTCTTTTGCTTCTCCTCGCATTGAAAAAAGTAATGCTCACTAGTAAAAACATAATTAAGCAAGGGGGGACCATAAACGAAATCTACCTAACAGTTGACCATGCAGGTGTATCAACTGCACTGGGTGTACTATTCATTTTGTGCGTTGCCCCATCATGTTTATTATGGCCAATTTCGTTTGCCATGCAGGTTAATTTTGGCCACCAACCTCGAATGTTCCGTTTTAAAGCGTGTGAACTAAATAGATGAAGGGGCTTCCCAACTCGTCTAGATCGACAGCAGTGGTGTACGGAAATACTAAGTGGATGGAAATCGCAGAGGCGAGAGGCCACGACAGCCATCGACACACGTTCTTGTTTCAATTAGGCTGTAACATTCACCAACTTTGCAAAATTTTCTCGAGTCATTACACCTGACAGATGCTCGTAGTGCGACGCCTGTCTCTGTGGTGTACACACATTTCCCATAAGCACTTTTGCGGGTGCTGGTGGCACTTAGCTGCCGGAGAAAGGTCTATTGCCCTGACCAAGGTGGGATGTAGTTTAGCACAATCAGCACATTTTTATCATAATTTCCCCTGTTGGTTGCTGACTAAAACTCTGAGAGCTTGAAATTACCAAAAATCAATTCACAGTTGGTTACTTGTAATGCATAGATATATCTATCTATATATGTCTGTCGTTTTATTGCTTCATAGATATATCTAGTTTAGCCATGTTTCACAGCCTTCAAGTACATTACAGACCACATCCTGCAAAGGAACATCTCATGCAATGATCACTTTATAGTGCAGAAACAAGTTACATTACTTCTGGCACAGCACATCCCTTTCTTCTGTCATAATTTTTAGAAATACAGCCTTGTCCCAAAACACTGCATTGCCAGTGTAAGAATAAAAATATATCTCACTGAAAAGAGGTGAACAAAAGGTTAACAGTCTGTTTCGGTACTCTCTTAAAGAATTAGTTTTAAAATTAAATTAATCAGACATGCTTACAGTCATGAAATATACTGAAGAGAATGCACAATTCGTATGTCTGTTGAGAAAAGGTTGGCTCCTATTTTTCTAACATGACCGCATTTGTTGACATCATTTGCCAAATCCGTCAAGTGCACCCTACGTAAGGCAGCAAGAAGAAAATGAGTCTATATCAGGCATTTACATACTAGAGCTGTCTAATGCAACTGAAAAATAGGTTAGGAACTGGAAATTTCACAGACAATGTTGATTTTAAAATCACACAATGTTGAAGTGCAATAATGCAACATTATGATAAGACAAATATAAATTGAACTATCACACTAGGTCATGCTTATTGTTTTTACAGGTACGAGGACATCAAGCACGAACACAAATGGGGAAAAGAAAGGGTTAATAATCATGATATTTTTAAAGCATTTGCATAAAACCTGATGGTAACTTGCATTTCAATTTTGATAAGAGAGAAATAGTGATTTCAAATAGTGACATTATAGCTACGTGGTATCCAATGATGACAAGCTTCTGGTGCTTCTCAGGAGCATTCGGCACTCGCAGTGTGGCAAAGCGCAGCCTTTGAGTTCGCAAGGCAGGATTATACAAAGGGATTTTGACGCTATTACATTTTTGGCTTCGTTATTATTTACACAATACATATCATACTTTATTAATTTTCCTGAGAACAAAGTGCGCAACAGAACTGAGTAAATATAGCATTTGCCACACAACCTTTATGGCAAATTATCTATGTCTCCACGTATACATACACGATTCCCACGCACTCATTTCTGCAAATGTATGCAATACAAATGCCAAAGTGATTGTCTAAAGCACTGGCAATGTTTGATACAAAATACTTACATCTGCTTGTGGCACCAACTTCCTCAACAGCTTTATTTTTGCTTTGCAATGCACAGGCGTGCCCGGCTCCATATCAATGAAGTCTTCAACTTCATCGTCGAATATCTGGATGTGAACCGTACATTGCATTTGTAAGTGGAAAAGTAACAAATGAGTTTTTGATAGTGCACAATAAAAACACTTTTTCACTTCTGAATACTAAAGCTTGCTTGCAGCTACTCCAAAACTGGCATATAAAAACTAATATACAGGGGTGCAGATAAGCATGTGTATGCAATAAAAGCGGCTAGTGGAAAGCTATGGCGCATCTAAGCTGCAGCGCAGTGGTTCACACACTTCTTTTTGAGTTCATATGAGAGAAATAATAATTTAACATTAAAAACAAACAGCACCCTGTACAGGTGCTTATTTTGTGGAATGACTGATTAAAAATAATTGACAGCACAATTCTGTCACATCAGCTGGATTACTTGAAAATGTGGACACTATTTATATGATAAATCGCAGTGCGGTGTTTCACGTGCACCGCATGTTTCACGTGGGACGCATGTTCTCACTGCGTAAACAAGGCTTCACGTGGCGTGCATGTTCTCACTGCGTAAACAAGGCTAAGCAGTAATGAAGACATATCCATGCAGAGCACTTTCGAGACCAGTCCTCAAAACCTCCGGCGAAATGGATTGATGTTTCATTCATCAACACGAACCTCTAAATGTGTTGATGTTCTAGCTTTTATTATCTGAGTTTCGCTGTGTTTTTATATATTTAAACAGGCCCTCATAAGACCAGGAAGAGTTGTAGAAATAATCGTAGCGTTAACCCTTCAGTCGGCGGTCCAATTAAAAATTACAACAAACAGTGGTACCCCGTTTGGGCTACACTTGGTACTTTTGACCACGATCGAGTCGGGTGCATATTTCTCTGGGAGTGGATATTCGCCCGGCAGCTGGCCGAACGGTGCGAGCAGAAGCTGGCCGGCAGTGTCTCCTCATTGGCTTGCTGCGGTCACGTGATTAGTGCCGGCACGCTGCACGGGAAAACGTGTTTTCGCGCGCCATCACCAGATAGACGCAACGTGTTTTCCTGCGGGTATATTCGAACCGCGGACGCATTTAAGAACGACGGAAAACCACGTTAACTACGCCTGGTTACGCCAGCCGCAAACACCATGAAGATGGCATCGTCTGAAGACGACGATTTTGTGGAGGCGTGACCACCACGGGCTCGATCGTCTGCAAATGGTGGCGAATGTGGCAGCTCCCATCCTCTGGAGGACTGTTCGGTTGCACACCATTCACTTTTCAGATGAGAAAGCATCCATAGAGAAAGCCTGTGTGAGGCGTTAACCACCGATAGAGACCCTTGCCGAAGCTAGCAGGGGTGTCTCAACACCGTCATGGCTAGTTAGCATTTGAATTTACCAAACATGTGTATTCATGCCAAATTTATAACTGTGGGCTGATTCATGGCAGCTTTTATCATCGCTTCTGTTGCTGTATGACTAATTGGACTAAATAGAATGATGCACTGAACTAGTAACATATTTGATGCATTGGAACTGTGCATGAGTAACCTACCATAGCTTTGCAACAGCATTTCAAAGCTGAGAAGGAACATAACACCACGAATAACGCCTCGTTCTACTTCTGACGTGCGCTGCTTCGTCGGCCTGTGTTCTTACTTTCGGCGTTTCGTCAAAAACTTCGCCGACGTTGCTCGCCCTTTGACAGAACTTCTCAAGAAGAATATGCCTTTCTCATAGGGCCCGGAGCAGGCTCACGCGTTCGCCGCCCTCATCGGTTTTCTGACCACCCCTCCCATACTTGCCCACTTTGATCCATCTGCACCGACCGAAGTCCACACTGACGCCAGCGCCCACGGCATCGGTGCTGTTCTCACCCAGCAGCAGAATGGTACCGAGTGCGTGATAGCTTACGCCAGCCGCCTGCTGTCACCTTCTGAGAGGAATTACTCCATCACCGAGCGTGAGTGCTTGGCTTTAGTATGGGCTGTCGCCAAGTTCCGACCATATTTGTACGGCCGCACGTTTTCGGTCATTAGGGACCATCATGCCCTCTGCTGGCTGTCTTCCCTCTGGGACCCGACAGGACGGCTTGGTCGCTGGGCTTTGCGGCTCCAGGAATTTTCTTTTATTGTCATCTACAAGTCTGGACGTCTGCACAAGGACGCTGACTGCCTCTCTTGACATCCCGTGGATCCTCCTGATCCTGTTGCACATGATCCGGAGACCTGCGTGTTGGCTTTGCACTGACATGTGCGACATACGCGCTGAACAACATCGCGACGAGTACTTGCAGGCTATCATCGCCGGAGTGCAATCTGGCAGCACCTACGGCCCGTGCCGCATGTTCGTGCTGCACGACGGCATCCTCTACCGCCGCAATATCAACCCAGATGGCCCCGAGTTTTTTCTTGTCCTTCCTCGTCATCTACGATCCGTCGTTCTCGAACAACTTCACGATGCACCAAGGGTGGGACATCTTAGGGTTTTGCGCACATACGACCATGTACGACGCCGGTTCTTCTGGCCGGGTCTCTACCGCTCTGTGCGTCGTTATGCTGTAACTTGCGAATTGTGTCAGCGCCGGAAAAAGCCTCCCACGCCACCTGTCGCACGACTCCATCCAATTGAAGTTCCCTCTGAACCTTTCTAACCTGCTTGGCCCTTTTCCGACGACGACTCGAGGGATTAAATGGATCGCCGTCGCTACCGATTACGCGACACGCTACGCAATAACCAAGGCGTTGCCGACTAGTTGTGCGATGGCCTATCGGTAGAGCATCCGCCTCGTATGCGGGAGGTACCGAGCTCAAATCCCGGTGCCGCCGGGAACCCACCGGTTTTTCTAATGGGTAGAGATGTCCCCTGTCCTGGTGCTCGGCTGTCGTGAGGGTCCACATCTCGAAAGAGGGCCCAATAGAGATCTCAGCTCTTGTCTCTGGGCGCCTCTTGTCCAACCACAGACGGCCTTGTAGACGAGCATCCGCCGCGGCTGTGGGAGGCAAGTGCTGCCGCCGGGTACCTACCGGTTAAAATAGGTACAAGCGCGCTCCCGGCCTGGTGCTCGGCTATTAGGGGACCTCAACGCTTGGAAAGGGGTGTTTGACCTCAACCCGAAGGCGCCTACACCTCAATAGGTGCTTGGGGCGCCACATGGGAAATGACCGCCATGGGAGCGGCTCAGACATCTTGTTGCCTGTTGTTGTCTTGTTTGCCTTGTTGTTACAGGGCGAAGGTATGGAAGATCAGTTGACTTCGTGTAACCAGTCATTATATTATGAAGAAATTTTATGCGACGGAATTTCCTTCCATCCTCCATCATAGTTCACTTTGACAGTTACTTACCGAATGCGGCCGCTCGTTCTTATCCCGAGTTGTCGACGACCTCCTCCGCTCTTATGCCAGAGAGAATAAGCTGTCCACCGCCTACCACCGAGAAACGAACGGTCTTACGGAGCGTCTCAACCAAACACTCACAGAGATGATGTCGATGTACGCCTCCAATGATCGCCGCGACTGGGACGCCACGCTGGCCTACGTGACATTAGCGTATAACTCGTCCAGACATGACACCGCAGGATATTCACCCTTTTATCTTTTGTATGGTCGCGACCCCACACTGCCATTTGACACCATCCTACCTTCTGTGCCACGTGTTACAACTGAGTACGCTCGTGAAGTCATCGATCGCGCTCACATGGAGCGTCAAGTCTATTGGCATCGCAGGATATACAAAAAGAGCGGTACGATCGCCGCCATCGCGACGTTAAGTTCGCCCCCAGGTGCTTGGGTGCTCCTCTGGTCACAATGTCGTCGTGTCGGTCTCTCGCAGAAGCTTTTCTCTCGCTACACAGGGCCTTATGAAGTCCTACGTCAGGTTAACGACGTCAATTACGAGATCTCGCCGTTACAGTTTGATCCGTCCTCAAGTCCAACGCCAGTTTACATCGTGCACGTTTCGCGGTTGAAGTCATACTTCGCTCGCAGTTCTTCGCCTGACATGCGCCGAGACGGCGCTTCAGAACCCGGGGGTCCTGTTACGGAAGGATAGGAGGAAGGAAAAGAAGAAGATCGAGAGACACTGGCTGCTGCGTGTTGTTGCTGATCAGCTGTCTTGACCGCACTAACTCTACTTGTGTATATATTGTAAATAAATACAGTCTATACTCACAACATCCCCGTAACAATATGATTATCCGTTGACTAATTCCACACGCATTTGCCACATTGATCTGTTCGAAAACCCCAACATGTGTGATGGGAGTTGAACTCTTCCACAAGGATTTTATCCTTAATCCATGACGTCAACGCGAAATCTAAAGATCGAGTGTCCTGTACACCCGCAGGAAAGTATATATTTACTAAAGAGAATGGTCGGCAGCCCGGTAATGTTACATCCAAGGCAAAAATATCACTTTCAGAGGACCTATGTTTATATGAAATCTTCACCTTGAGACTAACTGTATTACTAATAAACAATGCTATAAAGCATCCGCCTCTCGATGGACGGTCCAATCGGAAAGATCGGAAGTTATTTAGATGCAAAAATTGATGTGTTGAAAGCCATGTTTCTTGCAGTGCAATAATATCCGGGGAGAATTTCGATGCCAAATACAATAGATATGTTAGGGCAGAGTAAATGGATCTGCAATTCCAATGAAGAATTTTGTGGAATCGCATGGTTACGAAAGGATTGACTCAGCAACCGCCGTACTTAAAATGCTGTCCTTTAAGAAATCGTTCTTTGTAAGGTTGTCTTTCAGGTATTGTTGGTCTTGGAGTGAATAAGTGTAGTGGCTGTTTTCGACAAAAGGGATCTAGACCGTTTTAGCGATGGAGGTCCACGTCCATTTCCTCTTAGCTTTGTGCATTCTCATTGATGCTTTCACTGTGATTTTTGTTTACGTGAGTTCAGGAGATACCTCTTCATTTGATGGTCGTGGACACTCAGTAGTTAGCGAAGTTATACTAATAGGTGCTGTTGTGCCGAATATCTGTGCCATCTGGTTAGTTAACATTTGTGACTAGGACTCACAAAGGTTTCCAGCTAGGCGCTCCATGGCCTTCTCCATTGCCCTTTAACAGCATCGGCAATAGAAATTGAAAGAGACGCTTCCGTGGACATTGTATGATGGGCTGTGACAGCTGCGTATCCTTGTGTTCTAGCCTGCATTTCAGCTGTCGCTTCTTGACAAGAACAATGTCTTCGTTCAACGATTTCTAGAATTTGTATTTCTCGTGCCCTTGCAGAGAGGCTTTTCTTCCTTGCTGGTGCGCTCGCTGGAATTGTGTTCCTCACCACACACTGGGCACCTAGGAGCAGACCTATATCCTTTCATAGTGTGTCCGTAACGCCAAAACTTTACACATTGGAGAGGACGAGAGGATAGAGATTGCACTCGATAGAGTAGGGGCCATGTCTTGATTTCTGTTGGTCTATCTGTCCCTGCAAATGTTACAATGACCGATTCAGATAGAATTTTGTTCTTGTCTACCACACGTCCACACCGATAAATTGAGATAGCATGTGCTGGTGAAAACATCTCTAATATTTCTGTTGTCATGTTGACATCAACGCCACGCACAAGCCCTTTCACACACGCCAAGTGCAGTGGAATGAATGCCCTTACCGGATTCGAAGCAAACGTGGAACACTTAAGAAGGTCTTGTACACAGGGACTGTCTGGAGAAAAGCATAGAATACATCCTCTGCCGAACTGGCGGACCTCTGTGATATTGAGGAAATGGGCTGTCACCGATCGCAGTTCCGCCTGAATCACTTTCTGGTTCTTCATCCGCATGGTTCTTTCTGGTTCTTCTTTCTGGTTCTTCATCCGTTGGGACAATAGCCACGCGAACAGATCTGACGCCGTTGCGCAGAAACAAATCCACAGGTAAATCCTGCGAGGGAATAGAGGTGGACCAGAGGAAAGCCCTTGGCCCTGGTGACGAAAATGGTATCTGTCTGGTCTGATTAACAAAAACGCACTCATTAAACATAAATACTCTACTAAAACAGTTAACAAACAAAAAAGAGTCAGCAACTACTCAATCCTTGGCAGAACCCCTACTTGTTCTATCCTCTCGCTCCTCCTCCTCTTCTTCTCGTTCGCCCCCTAGCGCCCGAGCCCACGTGCATCTCTTCATCTTCATTACACTATATATATATATATATATCACAGCGTAGGGTAAATTACCCGCCGTTCCTAATTGCAATAATGCAGAAAGAAATAAAATGAAAGTGGATGAAAGTACCAGGTCCAGGCATTCTGAACATTTGCCGACGGAACTTCGCGGCAATGCAAGATGCGTAACGGAATTTTTTAAACAAGAAATATGTATATATATATCAAAATTGGACAGAGTTGAACGACTGGCTTCTAGATTTATATTTAATAAATATGAGCGCGCGCACTCTCCTACTGAATTATCCAGTCCTGCAAACCTTCCCGCATTAGAATGAAGTAGTAAGTTTGACCGATTAAAATGTTTCTTTTTAATTATTCATAACCAGGGTATGACACTGGAAACTAGGGAAAGGTGAGGCTATTTAAGCGCAGCTTTTAGGCCCTGCTATCTGCGCGAGTTCGTGACAAGTCGTGTTTTGTTTGACAGTAGTGCTGTTCTTTCGAGGCACGTTTGGCAAGTTGCGTTCATTATTATTCATTTCTCTGAGGATACTTTGGAACAACTTTGAGTTTTAGGAACGTTGTGGTTGGCAGAGGGCAGTGTTGGTCTCTTCTGATCGTGGTAGACACAGATAAATGTTCGAGTTAATTTGATGTTTGCTTTCAGGAAAACGTGGCAGCTGAACACTCGAGAAGGATAGCGTCAGTGTTTTTTTTTTTTTTTTTTTTTTGTAGCGTTAGCTACACTGGCCTAGCCAAGCCCGTTTCGCGCGGCACATCAAGAGCCGTGCTGCGCATGCGCAAGGATCAGTGATGTCACACGGCTTGCGTACCGGAGCCACCGGAGCCGGCACCTCTCGCGCACTCCGCCGCCGCCGCGCGCGACTCACCGCCGCCGGTCTGCGCATTTCAAAGGAGTGGCGTCGTAGCCGTGGTAGACGCACTGGCGCCGGCGCGCGCTCGCTGCGCAGTCGCCGTCTGACACTGCGCTGGAGCCGCTGCGCTTCTGACTGGCGTTTGCCAGTGTGGTATAGCCATGGAGAAGGATAGCGCAAATGCTGCTCAACAGCGCAGAAGAACGGAGAAGCTTGACTCATCGGATCCCGAAGTAGTTGCCTGGCAATTAGCGGCTGAGCGTAGGAGACAACCAGGAAAGCTAAGAATAATCAGCTGAACCTTTGCTAACGCTACGTATATCCTGGCATAGCCGAGCTAAGCCACTGCAACTTATTTTTTCGCAGAGATATGTAGATACTTTGCGTGAGTTTCCATTTAACTAAGACTTTCTTTTCGAACTTCGCGAGTTCTGAAAATAACACTGTATCAGGTTAGATATCGGTTATTCTGCAGTGTGCTTCCGCTGATTTTAGAAATCGCCGGATGGTTGTTCCCGCAACCACGTAGAGAATACCGCGCCTTAGAAACGGGCTGCGCGGATCGCTTTTAGCAATGGTATGCTCTACAGACTTCTTTTCGACGTATGATTTAGAGGTATGTCTAAAGGTGTGCGTGTGTCACGTAGTAGTGACGCTTAAGAATATTGTCGTAAAACTGTGTATGACGAAACTGATTCTTTATTGGGCGAACCTGTGCCCCCAAAAGCAAGCTACACTCGAAGAACAACGATGGCGGCGAACACAGTCGGCGATCGTCGAAATCTGATCAGCGGCGAAACGCGTCGGCTTTTATACATGCGTCATCGAAGGTTCCAGAGTAATCCCTGGTGCCCGCGTGTGTTCCAGAATGTTCAAGACAATGAGCGTCGCTCATACAATCAGAGTACATGAGCGTCGGTGACAACAGAGGACGGATAGAAGCATCGATAACGTTCGAGAAGCTTCCGATGCAGGCGCGTCCTGCGCTGAGCGATAACGTTTAACATTTGTTAGCCAGTGGAAAACGGCCACCGGTGAAAGATAAACATGTATACGTGTCACGTGTCTCGCACGCGTATTTAGAAGACGCCAGCCTTTGAGTTTCATTTATTGCGTTGAAGGACCGCTAAATAAGAACGGATCTTGTAGTCTTGAACGCTAATTTGCGCATTATTTGTGCGTTAATAACGGATCTAGAGTACGAACATACGGTTCATTGCGTTTGTGCCGCAATGGCCATTTATTTAAGGTCATCCTGCAGTTAAGTCGGAGAATTATGGTGTTGGATAGCTAGACGTGTAATGTTCTGCTCGTTTTTTAAGTATAGTAAGCTGAAGGCCGTAAGTGCGAATCCTCCTCGAGTCCACTACATTTTCTGGTAGGGAGTGGTGCCTGACACCGGCAGTATATATATATATATATATATATATATATATCGCCGACAGCTAATGGGGCTATAATACTCAAGGTGCCACCAAATCAGGAAGGCCCACTTAGCTTCAACAAAGTCACTCCCTCACCGGAACAGGAATTGGCCTCCCTGGTGCAGTATTCGGCCGCTACCTCCATCACGACTCCTACTCCATCACGACTCCCATGGCCCTCAGTTCCCAGCGGCTGCTGAACACCTGACCAAGGCGGCGGTCAGACCTGCGACGCCGCAGAAGGCGCTACGAATCTCTGGGTCCGGACAGGCCACCACTGGAAACTGAACCTGGCAACGGTCAACACGCGCACCCTATCGAGTGAGACTAGTTTAGCAGGGCTATTTGAAGAATTATCAGGTATTTCCCGGGATATTATTTGCCTTACTGAGGTGAGAACTGGTGAGGCTTATACAGGGCTAACGGCCACGTCTTCTGTTACAGAAGCCTTTCAGATAGGAGAGAATTCCGGGTAGGATTTCTATAAGGCCATAGCGGGCAACATTGATGAATTCTAGAGCATCAATGAGAGGGTACCAGTCGTAATAAAGCTTAATAGGAGGCATAGAATGAAGGTAGTACAAGCCTACGCCCCAACGATGATGATGAAGAAATAAAACAGTTTTATGAAGTTGTTGAATTAGCAATGAAAAGGTGCAAAGTCAGTATACGGTAGTCATGGGCGACTTCAATGCAAAAGTGAGGAAAAAGCAGGCTGGTGAGCAAGCAATCGGCAACTACGGCATAGATTACAGTATCACTAGAGGTGAGATGTTGGTAGAATTCGCGGAATGGAATAGGCTCCAAATAATGAATACCTTCTTCAAGAAGAGCAGCAACAGTAAGTGGTCATGGAAAAGCCTTAATGGAGAAACAAGGAATGAAATATATTTCATACTCTCTGCCGATCCTAGCATAGTGCAAGATGTAGAAGCGTTAGGTAGGGTAAAATGCAGTGACCATAGGTTCGTGAGGTCTAGGATCCCTCTCAATCTGAAGAGAGAAAGAATAAAATTAGTCAAGAAGAAACAGGCCAACCTAGACGCAGTAAGGGTAAAAGCAGACCAATTCATGCTGGTGCTCATAGACACATAGGAAGATAAAGACAACATAGAGGTAATGAATAAAACCGTAACCAGGTTGATCTCAGAAGCAGCAACTGAAGTAGGTAAGGCAACCAGTAGGTAAGCTCTCCCAAGGAGCAAAGGACCTAAAGAAATGGCAAAACACGAAAGTGTCAAACTCGAAAGGTCAGATATAATTCGCTGAACTGTCGAAACTAATCAACAAGAAGAAAGTAAGGGATATCTGAAATTATAACGTGGAAAAGATTGAGGAAGCAGTAAAATATGGACGAGCATGAAATCAGCGAGAAGAAAACTAGGCATAGGACAAGGCAAAATGTATGCACTGAAAGATAAGCAGGGTGGTATCATCGGCAATTTCGATGCCATAGTAAAAGCAGCAGAATAATTACATACTGACCTGTACAGTTCCCACAGCATCCAAGCTACTGTTATTCGAAGTAGTGATAAACAGGATACAGAGGCCCTTTCTATAACTAGCGATAAAGTTTAAAGGGCCTTGAAAGACACGACCAGGAGAAAAGCTGCTGGAGAAGATGAAATAACAGTCGATTTATTCAAGGACGGAGGAGATATCATAATTCAAAAGCTTGCGGCCCTTTATACGCGATGCCTCACGACTTCAAGTGTACCAGAAAGCTGGAAGAATGCCAACATGCTCATTCATAAGAAGGCAGACGTTAAAGACTTGAAAAATTATAGACCCATTAGCTTGCTCTCACTATTGTATATAATATTGACCAATGTTCTTTCAAGTTGAATCAGGGGAACACTTGACTTCAGTCCACCAAGAGAACATGCTGGCTTCAGGAAGAGATATTCTACGATGGACCATATCCATGTCATGATTCAGGTAATAGAGAAATCTGGAGTACAATCAACCTCTATACATGGCTTTCATAGATTATGATCAAGCATTTGATTCAGTAGAGATAACAGCAGTCATAGAGGAATTACGTAACCAAAAAGTACAGGATGCATACGGAATATATTGGCAAATAGCTACAAGGACTGCACAGCAGCCTTGGTTCTCCACAAGAAAAGTAGAACGTTACCTATCAAGAAAGGGGTGAGGCCAGGAGACACAATCTCCCCAATGCTATACACCGCTTGCTTAGAAGTACTCAAGCGCTTAGACTGGGAAGGCTTAGGAGTGAGAATCAACGGTGAATATCACAGCAACATTCGCTTTGCAGATAACATTGCCCTATTCAGCAACAACGGGGACGAATTACAGCAAATGATTCACGACCTTAACCGAGGATATGTAAGAGTGGGCTTGAAGATTAATATTTAGAAGACAAAGATAATGCTCAATAGCCTGGCAAGGGAACAATAACCCAGGATCGCCAATCAGCCTCTAGAGTCTGCAAAGGAGTACGTTTATCTAGGTCAATTACTCACAGGGGACCCTGATCATGAGAAACAAATTTATAGGAGAATAAAACTGGGCTGGAGTGCATATGGCCAGCATTACCATATCCTGACTTGGAGATTACCACTGATGTTGCAAAGAAAAGTGTACAATCATTGCATTCTACCGGTGCTAACATATGGGGCAGAAACTTGTAGGTTAACAAAGAAGCTCGAGAACAAGTTAAGGACCGCACAAAGCGATGGAACGAAAAATGTTACGCCTAAGGTTAAGAGACGGGAAGAGCGCGTTGTGGATCAGAGAACAAACAGGGACAGCCGATATTCTAGTTGACAATAAGCGGAAAAAGTGGAGCTGGGCAGGCCATGTTATGCTTAAGATGGATAACCGGTGGACCATTTGAGTTACAGAATGGATACCAAGAGCAGGGAAGCGCAGTAGAGGACAGCAGAAAACTAGGTGGAGTAATGAAGTTAGGAAATTCGCAGGCGCAAGTTGGAATCAGCTAGCGCAAGATAGGGGTAACTGGAGATCGCAGGGAGAGGCCTTCGTCCTGCAGCGGACATAAATATAGGCTGATGATGATGACGAACCAGTTTAAAATAAATTTATCTGAATACTGTGTAATTTCACTGGATCAACGCTTCAGACAGAGGCACCGCTTATAGATACAGCCGCCAGTTACACGAAATGATACATTCAAGTATAGATTTTTCCCAGGGTGATTAAGGAATGGAATTAATTACCAAATTTAGTTGTCACATCTTCCTCCGTCAGTGCTTTTACTGCTGGTTTAGAGAATGTTATCTTTTCCGATATGAGTGCGTCTTAGCGTGTATTTTTGTTTGTGCAGCGCATAAAACGAAATATTTTGTCTTTGTTCAGTGCACGTCGCTTTTTATAGATGCTGCCATTATAATGCCTTGTAATTTTTTTTCGCTCGAGATTTAGCAGAATTTTGTATGTTTTCTTCTATTTTTTTCACTCCTTTAAAGACCCTTAATTGGACTGACAGAATAAATAAAAAATAACAACAATATTTCAAATTATCGCCCGAGGAGCAAACATTTTCATCTGGCTACACCGAGACGATAGTCCCTTCTACCAACATCTGCATTTATGCCACTTATTGGGAACATCACTGGTGCGTTAAAGCAGTGTATTTGTCAGGGATGGACGGTGAAGTCACACGACAGCAGGAAATCGTTTTGAATCCACCCGGCAGAGGGCACATTGACTTGAAAAGGCGGCAGAATTAAACCGTAAAGCCATTTATTACAGTTGGCGTTGAAGCGGCAATGGTAGAGGTAGTGCTATGGTGCCTGCTTGCACACGCATGTTTTCCAGAGGCAGCCCGGAGGGAAAGAGAGTGAATATGCGTGTGCATGTCTTCAGCGTGCGTGTGTATTGGTTGTATGCACGTGTGCGCGGTATGTATGTGTGCGCGTGCGTGTGCCTCCGTATTTTCATTTGCATACGTTCGAGTGCGTGTACGGGTGTTTGGCCATTCTGGGCGTGTGTGCATGAGTGCATTTATTATTATTTATTTGAAAATACTGCAGGCCAACTTGGCCCAAGCAGGAGGGGCAGATACGTGATAATAAATACAATGATAAAATGATACATACAATGATTCAATATTCAAGTAATAGATAACAATATGCTATAAATACAAACCTTCAAGGACAGAAAAAAGCTACAATAAATACATATTAAGTAATAACGCATTATCACGTAGTTAAACCCAACATCAGCAGGAAAAAAAACCTCACAGGTAACATAAAATGTGCTCCTCCAGAGACTGAACGAAATTTGGCGACATTATTACTGATTCTGGAATATATTCGAGTCCTGAATAGTTCTCGGAAAATAGCTGTTTTGGAATGCTTTAGTTCTGGCAAAAATTGGTTGCAAAAATGAGCTCTAGTGTGTCTTGTTTGCCTTGTTCTTACAGGGCGAAGGTATGCAAGATCAGTTAACTTCGTGTAGCCAGTCATTATATTATGAAGAAATTTTATGCGATGGAATTTCCTTCTTGAATGTAAGGAAAAAATCTTGTTTTTCTTCATTATTTCACTTGGGGATTCAGATCTTCCATATTTATTAAAGATAAATCTGGTGGCCTTACGCTGAATCATTTCGAGCTGATTATTATCTTTCATCGTGTGTGGGTCCCAAATTTGTGACGCGTATTCTAATTGTGACCGTACATATGTGTTTACAGCGAGCAAGCGCACATGAGGAGGATCATTACGAAGCTTTCTGCGTAAGAAGCACAACTTCTTAAATGCCTTGGAACATATCTCAGATATATGCTTAGACTAGGTTAATTTATTAGTAAAAGTAACTACAAGATACTTGTTACTGTCAACAGTTTGAATGGAAGTATTGCTGGAGCAGTACTCAAATAAGCTGGGGGTCTTTTTTCTAGTGACTCTTAGCAAAACTGTTTTCTCTATATTTAACTGCATATCCCAAGAATCGCACCAAGAACTTATATTATCAATGGACTGTTGGAGCAAATCGTGGTCATTGGTAGAAGTTACTTGCTTGAAAATAATACAGTTACTGCGAACAACCTTACCGGCACTGATGATGAAATGTCCTCTGTTAAGTCATTAATATAAATTAAAAATAGCAAAGGTCCCAATACACTGCCTTGCGGCACACCAGAGTTAACAGGAAGCACTCGAGAATGTCAACCCTTGATATCAACAAATTGTTCTCTGTTTTTCAAGTAAGATGCAATCCAATTAGTAAGGTAATCCTGAAGACCAATTATTTCAAGTTTGAGAGAAAGTTTGGAATGTGACACTTTATGAAAGGCCTTACAAAAGTCAAGAAATAGCATATCAACCTGGCCACCTTTATCAAGAACCATTGAAATATCGTGAGCCGTTGTTACTAATTGCGTTATTGTAGACATACGTTCCCGGACCCCATGCTGATAAGGTGAGAAAATGTTGTTCTCTGTAAGATACGTTCTAATTTCCCTTGCAACGATATGCTCCAACAATTTACAACAAGATAAAGTAATGGACACAGGCCTGTAATTTGAGACTAGTAGCTTATCCCCTTTTTTGTGAATTGGGACAGCTCTCGCTTTCTTCCAGTCACTTGGTACTTCTCCGGAATTTAAAGAGACTTTAAATAATTTCGCCAAGGACAAGCCTAGCTGATCAGAAAAACGCTTTAAAAAGGCATTCGGCAGACTGTCGGGGCCAGGCTCTTTTTTATCGTTCAGTTTCCATAGCATGGACACAACACTCTCCGCAGCAACCATTGGCACATTGGTATCACCTCTGACATGTTTAGATTCTGCATGCATGGAATCAATAGTAAAGACACTGTAAAAAATCGTTGAAACTATTTGCAATTATTTGTGGCTCCGTAACACGTTTACCACCTAACATGATTTCTTCTACCTCATCTGTAGCTTTACCAAGGTGTTTTCAAAACTTATGAGGATCACTTTTAATGAATTCTGGCAGAGTGACATTATGATAGTATGTCATAGCTTCACTAAGTTTCCCCGCTAAAAGTTTTTTTAAGTCATTCCATGGTTGGGGCGATATATGCCTATGTTTGCGCAGGCGCTTTAGTTTACGCTTTAAGTGCATGACCTGTCTGAAAACCCAAGGATGTTTACGTCTTGTGCGCACAGCTCTGGTTGGAACAAAATGCTCAAGACTGTATTCGACAGCATCCTTAAGACGAGTCCACATGCTTTCAACGTCACTATCGGTTTCATTTTCAAGTGCAGCTCCAAGATAATCAATAATATCATTATCATTGCAGCGTGCATAGTCTTTAACATAAGCAACTTGTTTATCAGCAGCAGCAATAACAGAGTTAGCATCCCAACAAAAAGAAAGCAGGCTGTGATCGGAAACACCAGGTTCCACTCTTATTTCTCCGGACGAAAAGTGCTGTCCGATAAACGATAAACAAGACAGCATTTGAACGTCTGCACTCGTTAACAACTTGGTCTAGATTTAATGATAACATAAAATCTAACAACACATCACAGTGATCGCAATGACTATAGACAAGTTTGCTCCAATCAATTCCAGGTAAGTTGAAATCACCAGACATAATTACGTTCTTAGAATTTAGTGATAGGAATTTGTCGTACAACTTAAGAAGAAAAGATAATTCGGAATCAGGGGCGCGATATACAGCACATACAATAAATGAAACACCATTCAAGGAAACACTTACAAGCAAACATTCGTGCTCGCATATTTCAGACAATACTTTTACGTTAATATGTGATTTGGCTATTGTAGCCACACCACCGCCACGTTATTTACAATCACGCCTATATGTCTTATACCCGGGAGGAATGATTTCATCGTCCCTAATACCGTCATGCAACCAAGTTTCGGTCAGAATTTTCAAGTGCGGGCTGTAGGAAAAAAGCAGAGCTTCAATTTTATCTGTTTTATTTGCTACACTTTTGGCATTAAACGTAAGCATGCGCAACTCGTGTTCTCTTGCTTCCTTGAGCTATGTAACTTTTGCTGCGTTATCAGGATACTTACAGACAGTGCGCGTGTTAGTCGCATCATCCCACACAAAGTACTGGTTATCAATGCGCAATCTTTCGTGTATCAATGAAACCCGTTTACCTGATAGCCTCTCAGCCTCTGCACTCTTCCAAAGTTGTTTCCGCCGTCTGAATGTATCAGCAGAATAATCATTCTGCAGAATTATGCGCGTACCTTTCAATTTTCCGCACCTATGAAACACGGCTTGTTTTTCAAAATAATCTTGAAAATAAAGTATAACTGGACGGTCCCTTGAAGCCTTACCAAGGCGGTGTATTCTAGCTACAGAGCAGCATTTCACACCAAGAATTTCCTCGAAAACCTCTTTCAGGACCTTATTGCGCAACTCAGACTCTGTCTAAATCTTGTTTTCTTTAATGCCGAAAACGAGGAGATTATTCCTTCTACTGCGGTCTTCCAATTCCACCAATCTTGTTTCATGCATTTTTAAAGTTTTCTCAATGACAAAAACGCATTCGGTT
The DNA here is from genome assembly GCF_013339745.2 of Dermacentor silvarum. Classification (NCBI taxonomy): domain Eukaryota; kingdom Metazoa; phylum Arthropoda; class Arachnida; order Ixodida; family Ixodidae; genus Dermacentor; species Dermacentor silvarum. The sequence continues at coordinate 186,450,201 of NC_051160.1, forward strand.
ACCTTGTCAAGGGTATCAGCCTTCACGGATATTTTGTTCACTCTTTTTTTCAACCACGCTCATCCTCTCAAAGAAGATATTCATATTCTTTTCAGTTTCTTCAAGCCTTTTCTTGATCTCTGCCAATTCATCCTTATTATTCTTCTGACCCCCAAAAGCTTTTCAAACATCTCATTAACAGACGGACCACGATTTTCTTCAATATCCCCGCACAACAATAGCTTACAAACATCAAAGCAATCATTCATAATGAGTAATAACCATCGTGGGCACGGCAATACAACCAGAAAACGATTATCGCTTTTATAGGATGTGTTATAACTAACCTGAAAGACGAAAAGACGAGACATTTTCAGTCGTCCGATCCTTAAGCTTTCGCCGGGTCCACTGTCCAATTCTTGGCTCCAATCTGCTTTTATAGTCGCTTTCGTTGATGACGTGGTGGCGTGGAGTAGAGGTAGAACACCCGACCTCAAATCTGAAGGTCGTAAGTTCGAATCCTGCTCCATTCCACTACATTTTCAGGCATGGAGTGGTGCCTGACACCGGCAAAGAAAAAAATACATATTGCCGAGAGCTAGTGGGGCTATACTAGTTCAGGTGCAACCAAACTAGGCAGGCCCACTAAGCTTCATCTAAGTCACTCCCTCACCAGAACAGGAATTGGCCTCCCTGGTGCAGTATTCGGCCACTACCTCCCTGATGACTCCGACAATTAACCCATGGCCCTCAGTCCCCAGTGGCTGCGGAGCACCTGACCAAGGCGGCGGTCAGACCTGCGACGTGGCAGAGGGTGCTAAGAATCTCTGGGTCCGGACAGGCCGCCAATGGAAACTGAACCTGGCAACGCTCAACACGCGCACCCTTTCGAGTGAGTCTAGCTTAGCAGGACTATTTGAGGAATTATCAGGCATTGCCTGGGATATTATTGGCCTTAGTGAGGTTAGAAGAACTGGTGAAGCTTACACAGTGCTGACTAACGGCCACGTCCTCTGCTACAGAGGTCTTCCAGATAAGAGAGAATCCGGGGTAGGATTTCTAGTCCATAACAACATAGCGGGCAACATTGATGAATTTTACAGCATTAGTGAGAGGGTAGCAGTCGTCATAATAAAGCTGAATAGGAGGTACAAAATGAAGGTAGTACAAGCCTACGCCCCAACTTCCAGTCACGACGATGAAGAGATAGAACAGTTTTATGAAGATGTGGAATTAGCAATGAGAAAGGTGCAAACTCAGTATACTGTAGTCATGGGCGACTTCAATGCAAAAGTGGGCAAAAAGCAGGTTGGCGAGCAAGCAATTGGAAACTACGGCATCGATTCTAGGAATGCAAGAGGAGAGATGTTGGTGGAATTCGCGGAAAGGAATAGGCTCCGAATTATGAATACATTCTTCAGGAAGCGCACCAGCAGGAAGTGGACCTGGAAAAGCCCTAATGGAGAAACAAGGAATGAAATAGATTTCATACTCTCTGCCGATCCAAGCATAGTGCAGAATGTAGAAGTTTTAGGTAAGGTAAAGTGCAGTGACCATAGGTTAGTGAGGTCTAGGATTTCTCTCAATTTGAAGAGAGAAAGAGTGAAATTAGTCAAGAGGAAACAGGCCAACCTAGACGCAGTAAGGGTGCAAGCAGACCAATTCAGGCTGGTGCTCGCAAACAAATATGCAGCTTTAGAACTGGAAGATGAAGATAACATAGAGCTAATGAATGAAACCGTAACTAGGCTGATCTCAGAAGCAGCAATTGAAGTGGGAGGTAAGGCACCAAAGCAACCTGTAGGGAAGCTCTCCCAAGAAACAAAGGACCTAATAAAGAAACGACAAAACATGAAAGTGTCCAACTCAAGAGATCAGATAGAATTCGCTGAACTGTCAAAACTGATCAACAAGAAGAAAGTAAGGGATATTCGAAATTATAACGTGGGAAAAATTGAGGAAGCCGTAAAATATGGACGCAGCATGAAATCAGTAAGAAGAAAACTAGGCATAGGACAAGGCAAGATGTATGCACTGAAAGATAAGCATGGTAATATCATCAGCAATTTCGATGACATAGTAAAAGCAGCAGAAGAATTCTATACTGACCTGTACAGTAGCCAAAACAGCCAAGCTACTTTCATTCGAAATAGTGATGAACCGGATACAGAAGCTCCTTCTATAACTAGCGATGAAGTTAGAAGGGCCTTGAAAGACATGACCAGGGGAAAAGCGCCTGGAGAAGATGGAATAACAGTAGATTTAATCAAAGATGGAGGAGATATCATGCTTGAAAAGCTTGCGGCCCTTTATACGCAATGCCTCACAACTTCAAGTGTACCAGAGAGCTGGAAGAACGCCAACATTATACTTATCCATAAGAAGGGAGACGTTAAAGAATTGAAGAATTACAGACCCATTAGCTTGCTTTCAGTATTGTATAAAATATTCACCAAGATAATTTCCAATAGAATCAGGACAACACTTGACTTCAGTCAACCAAGAGAACAGGCTGGCTTCAGGAAGGGATATTCTACGATGGACCATATCCATGCCATCAATCAGGTAATCGAGAAATCTTCGGAGTACAATCAACCTCTCTATATGGCTTTCATAGATTATGAAAAGGCATTCGATTCAGTAGAGATACCAGCAGTCATAGAGGCATTGCGTAATCAAGGAGTAGAGGAGGCATACGTGAATATCTTGGCAAATATCTACAAGGATTCCACAGCTACCTTGGTTCTCCACAAGAAAAGTAGAAAGATACCTATCAAGAAAGGGGTCAAGCAAGGAGACACAATCTCTCCAATGCTATTCGCTGCATGCTTCGAAGAAGTATTCAAGCCTCTTAGACTGGGAAGGCTTAGGAGGGAGGATCAACGGCGAACATCTCAGCAACCTTCGGTTTGCAGATGACATTGTCCTATTGAGCAACAATGGAGAGGAATTACAACAAATGATTGAGGACCTTCATCGAGAAAGTGCAAGAATTGGGTTGAAGATGAATATGCAGAAGACAAAGATAATGTTCAATAGCCTGGCAAGGGAACAAGAATTCAGGATCGCCAGTCAGCCTCTAGAGTCTGTAAAGGAGTATGTTTATCTAGGTCAATTGCTCACAGGGGACCCTGATCACGAGAAAGAAATTTACAGAAGAAAAAAATATGGGTTGGAAGTGCATACGGCAGGCATTGCCAAATCCTGACTGGGAGCTTACCACTGTCGTTGAAAAGAAAAGTGTACAATCATTGCATTCTACCGGTGCTAACATATGGGGCAGAAACTTGGAGGTTAACAAAGAAGCTCGAGAACAAGTTAAGGACCGCACAAAGAGCGATGGAACGAAAAATCTTAGGAGTAACGTTAAGAGACAGGAAGAGAGCGGTGTGGATCAGAGAACAAACGGGGGTAGACGATATTCTAGTTGACATTAAGCGGAAGAAATGGAGCTGGGCAGGCCATGTAATGCGTAGGATGGATAACCGGTGGACCATTAGGGTTACAGAATGGATACCAAGAGAAGGGAAGCGCAGTCGAGGACGGCAGAAAGTCAGGTGGGATGATGAGGTTAGGAAATTCGCAGGCGCAAGTTGGAATACGCTAGCGCAAGACAGGGGTAATTGGAGATCGCAGGGAGAGGCCTTCGTCCTGCAGTGGACATAAAATATAGGCTGATGATGATGATGATGATCGTTGATGACGTCACTCTACTGATGAAAGGCAGATCCATAAGCAAGTCATGCCGTGCACCGACGAAAAAAACGTGAAGCACTGCACAATGACGCTGAGGAACAGTACAGATGAACCATCCAAGTTGGTGACGATAATAATCCGGCGGTTGTCAGCAACAGGGTCTGAAAGACGAAAAGACGAGACATTTTCTGTCGTCCGATCCTTAAGCTTTCGCCGGGCCCACATTTGCGTACAATTTGGTGTGTACGCGCGTGCTAGTGCATGCGTGCGCGTGCGTGCGCTAGTTGTGGGTGCATTTGCGTGCTTGCGTGTGCGTGTGGGAATGTGAACGTGCGCGAAAGTGCGCGCTTGTGTTTAAGCATGCATGCGTGCGAAATAAATGTATGCGTGTTTGTGTGCACATGGACATCTGTGCGTGCGAGGGAGACAGAGGATGTGCCTGTGTGTGTCCGTGCGAGGGAAATAGTGTGCGTGTGTGTTGGCGTGCATACGAGTGAAAGAGTGTGCATGTGTGTGCGAGGGAGAGAGTGTGTGTGTGTGTGTGGATGCGTGCGAGGGTGCGTGCGGGTGTGTTTAGGTGTCAGGTTGTGTGTGTGTGTTAGGGAACATTTTCCTGTATGTATTGATAAATTGTCAAAGTGTCGCGTGTCGTGATGAGCAACGTCACAGCAAATACATGTACGTAGGCGCACTTGCTTATGTACAGTCGAGTGCAAAATATTAGAGACCACGGGAGCGGCGACTAAACTGCATGGCGGCGCCTTCTGACGGCTGCACGCCGAAGTTCGAGAGCGCGTACTGCGCACGCGCGTCCTTTCTTAACTGCCAGCCTTCTCGTTCGCTCGCTTTAACCGCGCGCGCACCGGAACGCGTGAGACAGCGCAAGGTGTCACTTCTGTAGTCGCCGTCGAATCGCCCGAGTGATGATGTCGTCATATCGTGACGAAACCACTTCATTTGCACTGGCAGCGCTCGGAGCGCGCCACTCTCTGCGCCTTGCCTCTTGACGCTCCGCGGTGCGAAAAACATGCTTTGCGTCACTTTTTCTTAAATCGAGTCTTGTGATAAGGTCAGAAAGCAGCGATGTCTTTTGCGCTCCACTTCGGGAAACTTAAGCATGAGGCAATTAATTGTGGCAATCAGTCCAAATATCCTGTGCCTAGAGACATGCGTGAAACCACCGAACATCCAGCAGATGGAGAGAAGAGCCAGGGAAGAGAGCGGGGAACCATCGCCGAACGCACGCGGGCAAGTACAGTGTGTCCGATCTGCCGGGTTGAATTCAATGCAATGCATAGTTTATTGGGAAGAATAAAGAGTCACGGGCTCAGCTATGCGGCTGTGAAACGCCCGACACGCTTTGTGCCGCAACACGGAATAACTATATAAGGAGTTTTTAAAATTTCTTTTGTTTTTGCATGGGACTTCAATTTAAACGAGCACTCTGAGTTGAAATATGTTTGCATGGAATTCGTTACGCCACGTTACAGAACAAGGCAAGCGAAAAACTCAATGATGCTTGTAAACCTCTCTTAATGGTTCAATAGACATCTGACCATTTATTGAAAGAGCTAGACCGCCTAGCATCTCCATCATCCACTTTTTTCTCAGAGCACAGCTCTTAATTAGGCGCCCGTTCCTGCGGCCAGCGTCGGAGTTTTCCGGTGGCGCAACCGAGCGAACGAGCGAAGTATGAAAGAGCGAACGCGGAGTGCCGCGGGGTAATTAAAGATGCGAGGAGGAAACCGCAGCAGGCTACGGTGAAGCGCGCGCCGTCTGGGACGTCACTCGGCGGCAGCAGGCCTCAATCGCACCCACGCGTCACCCACGCGCTGGCCCTCGCGATCTCCAAATTATGCGAGCCATTCGCGCCACACTTCGATCGTTTGCAACGCGCCGCATAAGGCAGATTGTCCGCGCCATCCAATATATTGCGAAATGAAAACACGTATAGAGGTGCGCTCAAATTTCGCATTAGAAATTATCGTATACGTCGGGGATTTTTCTTTTTTCATTTATTGTTTCTCATAACAAATTTGCGACGATCTCTTCCCTGGCTCTTCTTTCCAGCTGCTCGATATCCGGTGGTTTCACGCATGTGTCTGGGCACATGATATTTGGACTGAGAGAGAGAGAGAGAGAGAAAGCGAAGAGAGGAAAGACACGGAAATCAACCAGATGAACATCCGGTTTGCTACCCTACACAAGGGGTAAGGGAAAGGGGGAACAAAAAGAGTACCACAAATAATTGCATCATGCTTAAGTTTCCGGAAGTGGAGCGCTAACGACATCGCTGCTTTCTGACCTTATCAAAAACTCGATTTCAGAAAAAGTGACGCAACGCATGTTTTTCGCGCCGCGGAGCGTCAACAAGCAAGGCGCCGAGAGTGGCGCGCTCCGAGCGCTGCCAGTGTAAATGAAGTATTTTTGACACGATATGACATCATCACTCGGGCGATTCGACGACGACAGCAGAAGTGACACCTTGCGCTCTCTCACGCGTTCCGGTGCGCGCGTGGTTGAAGCGAGCGAACGAGCAGGCTGGCAGGTAAGAAAGGACGAGCGTGCGCAGTACGCGCTCTCGAGCTTCGGCGCGCAGCCGTCAGAAGGCGCAGCCATGCAGTTTAGTCTAAAGCCCCTTGATGTTAGAAAGTAGCGACACGCTTTGATCTACGCCGCAACACCCTCGCCAGCGCGGTCAACCTCCTCTTTTTCTTCCCCTCTTTCGCGGAGGCAGCGCATCCGCCACGCTGAATGGCTGCGGCGCTCGTGACTACCCCGTCAGGTGACCCTGACGTCACGAAAAGGGCGCGAAACTTGCTTTCGCGCGCCTTTAGTTTCTCCCGCTCGCCATGAGCAGTCCAAGTGGTGGTCGCCCTGTCGCTCCGAACGTGTGTTTACCAAATTTTTCCATTCTTTCGTAGGAATCCGAGATTCGTTCTCCGTGAAAATGCCTTGCTGCTGCGCGTTTCAATGCAGCAGCAGGCCAGAGAAAGGGCAAGCCTTATTTTATATCCCCCGAGGTGAACGGAATGTCGTGCGTCGGAAGCAGTGGCTCCATAACATCGGGAGAAGGGATTTCGCCTCTTCTAAGCACGCCGTTCTTTGCGAGGTGAATGTTGCAGCTTTCCTCATATTTGTGGATGAAGTTGCATGGAGATTTTAATGCTCTTCGCATAGCCGGACTCTTCGCTCAGTTTAATACAGAGCACCGATAACTGTGCATATAGTTTTTTTTTAAAGTGAGTCGGCTGAAATTTTCGTTGACTCTTCGAGCCGTGACAAAGCTTTTTGTGTTTTCGCGCGTGCGTTAGTTTTCAAATGTATGTAATTTGTGAGTTAATGCCTGTAACTCATATTTTGTAGTTGTGTGAGTGCTTGTGTATGTGCGTGCTTGTGTGCGTGTATGTGTGTGCATGTATGTATGTGCGAGTGTGTGTGTGTGTGTGCGTGTGATCCTTGCGCCTGATACTTGTGAAGCCAAGGAACTATTTTACTCTTATTGCGTGCTTATTGTATCTTTGCAAAGTTTCAATACTGCGAGCATTTTTTTCCTTTATGCACTTTATGTTGCGAATTCATGAACCGCAATATATAAGTAGATAAGTGGTATTATGTATTATTCGCGCATGCTCATTAAGTACAAGCCACGCGCTTCTGATAATCTCCCTCAATTCTGATAAACTTGACATCTTGAAGTCTGTAAGTTAATTATCAAGTGCCAGTCTTAGCAGTTTCCGTGTAAGCAATCAGCCTTTTTTTTTTGAGAGAGAGACTTAGGTTACTCCCAGAGGTGATGGAATGTAATTTCTCGTCGTTTAATAGTGACGGAATACAGGGGCGTGTGTAAAGTTCTATGTTGGCTGTTTCGCAAACACAGCACGTATTTCGCACAGTGTCATTGGTACAAAGGCTTTTGGCCCACTCATTTTGGCGAATTCACTTTAAGTAAACTATCACATTTCTTCTTGGTTACCTTCTCTGAGCCTTTTAAGAGCGAAGATAGTGAACCAAATTCTCGTTTATACTCTACGCTGCTTATATTGTATGCACCCAATACACCTCCGCGTTACGGACAACCCAAGTGGCGACGTAGAGGTAAACAGCTCAGCCACCTGCTTGGTACTCATTTTTTCGGAGCGCTTCCACTTGTATTTATCGAAGCGTCCTAAAAAAAATGGCACGACGTTCTATCGGAAACGTACTTTCGTCAGGACAGTTTCACAAAGGACAGTTTCACAAGGGATAAATTCCCATACAACGCTTCAAAGGGCCGAATAAACAAGCGCGCACATTGATTCCAATGCGGCTGCAGCGAGCCACTGGAGGGTTCAGCGCCGCGCCGGCCCGGTGAGGGGGAGAAATCCGAGGAGAATTGAGGAGGAAAGCGCGCGCGTGGGGGAGAGTGTCGCTACTTTCTAACATCAAGGGGCTTTAACCCTCTATAGCGTGCCTCGATGTCCTCCTCGCCCGCCGCTCCGTACAGGGTGGAGACAACTGCGTCGTCTGCTACGGCGTCCGCCATGTTCTTGCCCGCTGCGAGCGGCGCGTTGTAGGCGCGCGTGTGATGAGCGGTTTGACGGAAGCAATGCGCTGTTTTTGTCGACGACAGCACTTCAAACAGGCACTAACGCGTCATGACAGTAAAGTAGCAATATATTTTATGGCATCCGATTTAACGGAACAGCTAAATAATCTTCGTCACGTGCACGTTATTTGAAGGGACACTTACGAGAAACCGGAAGTTGAGCTGTATACTGGTGGATTGCAGTCCTGTTACGATTACAGTCGTGTCATTCTTACTGCGAACAGAGCTTTAATAAGCGAGTAAACAGCAAAAAACTGAAGGATCCTGCAATACCGAATCAGGGACGACAGAAATTGAGGAAGAGATATTTGGACTTCGATTACGAATTTCTCCACTAATAAGACATCGTTTTGCACCGAACAAAAACTGTGCGCATTCCGTAAGACCCCTCTTTTATTCCAGCTGAACTTCCAGTTTCTGTTTAGTGGCGCTTTAATGCTGTCGTCTGGAAATACCCTCGTAAAACGCGTTGCAACCGCTCATCAGCGTGGCGTGTTTTGTTTACGAGCTGTAAATACAGAAATTAGGTTGCGCGGCAATCACTGACTTTGTTTCAGAGTGGGAAATAATGTTTTTAGCACAAGCGTTCGTAGAGGAATGCAAAAATTGCTACGTTGCCAGCATTGCTGTTCTTCGGGCAGTTACGCGGTGAACCTGTGTTGCTGTGTTGTTGTTGTGTTGCGGCCGGACAGCAATTTCACAAGTGTACTCCGCTGGCATCTACCCCACATAACAACAGGCTATGCCCTTCCATATCACCCCGTCCAACCACCGTGGGTGATGGTTCAACCTTCGGTATGCGTGCACGTCCCCGGCATACTAAAGAAATCATTAGTTCCCGTTAGCGGACTACAACAACTTGCTCTGGCATACATCCGGTCAGAATACCAGACTTATGTTCATGTTTACACAGACGGGTCCGCGTCACCAAATGCATCGACAGCACCTGTGGTGATACCATCCAAGCAGATGACTCGAGGCTTCATTCTAGATCACGATTGAACATCAACCTGACACGTATACATGTTTGTCTTTCACCGGTGGCCACTTTCCACCGGCTAACAAATGTTAAACCTTATCGCTCGGCGCAGGACGCGCCTGTATCGGAAGTTTCTAGAACGTTATCG
>NC_051160.1:186459690-186497901 GCF_013339745.2 Dermacentor silvarum
CAAAGAGAGAGTTAACTGAACTTAAGCAGCACGGAAGGAAACTGAACGCGGAAATCCTAGGGTTTCCACGTACGGCGGATGAGAATCTAACGGTGACAGTGGGTACAATGACCACTTGGCTGGAAAGCGAGCTGTCCGATGGAGGTATTGATCGTGTCCCATTGTGTCCCATCCAGGGGTAAGGATAAACCAAATGTTGTGGTTGGATTCGCAACCAGGACATTCGCGACAAATTTTGTCTGCAGCTATGAAAACAAGACTAAACACAAGTCACCTGTATTTGGAGGCTACCAATACAATCTACATCAATGAACATATCTACTTAGAAAATAAGATATTGGTAAAGAAAGCTCGTCAGGTGAAAACGAAAAAAAATGGAAGTCTCCATGGACGTCTCGGCCAGATTTTGATGCGGAAAGCTGAAAACTCGGCGGTTCTACGCATTCAGTCTGAAGGTAACCTTGTTGAGTCGAGCTCTGTATTTATCGATGTGCTTAATCTTGCAGGTCTTAAAAAACTCTGGCTCCAATCCACGCTGTGAAGGTGGTTGAGAGCGAAGCTGTAAACGACACCCACAACGATTACCCATTGTGAGGTCACTTGAATTCACACACGTTGCCCTACAAAGAGTGAAACCAGAGAGAAGTGAAATGTACTTAAATACACCCTTTATTACTTAACGACATTACATTCGATGTGTTCTTTTGGCGTCTTTACTTTCCGTGGTCTACGCATAGCAGCCTGGAATGAACAGAATGAGTTGCTAGACTGTGGTGACGTCACCACGTGATTTCTATGGTGTCGGGTTTTCCACTCGGATTAGCTTACGCAGCCGTAATCTTTACTGGGAAACACACGCGGGAGAAGTAACGTGCTTCGAATTATTCGCAGACGTCATGCACACGAGGGTTTTGAAAGACATCAACCCCTTTCGAAGCAGCTGCAAACCTAATCTTTAGCGGAAAGTGTCGGAGGGTGTTCCAATTGTTCGCATGCGCCTTATCATCCATCAAGTGGTTTTCATGCTTGTTTTGTGGTTTTTCTTTTGAAAACGAGTGCTGAGCTGCATGTTCGATTTCAAAGGAAACATTATATTTGTATCCCATTGTTAGCGTGGCGTTTTTTTTTTTTTTTGCTTACGCCAAAGAAAGGAACATCTCTTGGCTGGTAGCGATATACAGCTTCACTGTAAGAAAAGAAATTTAATAATTTTTTCGTTTTCCATGGTGGGCTTCAGAGCGGGCCTCTCCACGCAGGGCGTAATTACTCACGAAGCATATAATCGACGGCATGACCAGAGACACCAGGGGCATACTGGCCCTGGACCTAGCGAAAGCGTTCGACACGGTCAAACACAGATTTCTACTGGAAACAATCTCGGTGATGTGGCTCGGCCGGAAATTCCACTCTTACATAAGCTCCTTCCTCAGAGGCAGGAAGGTCACGATTAAAATAGGACAGGCCACGTCCGATTGGTACACGCTGGGCGCGAAGGGCACCCCACTAGGGGCGGTGCTCTACCCCGTATTATTCAATCTAGCAATGTAAGGGCTTTCGGAACGTCTGACGAGAGTGACCAACGTCAATCACACCTTGTCGCATACGATATTAGGGTGTGGTGCACGGGAGGGTACGATGCAGAAGTCGAGCGGGCTCTTCAAGAGGCGCTGGACACAACGGAAGAGTAGCTGATGAAAACGGGACTCCGCCTGTCACCCAGCAAATCAGAACTGTTGCTGTACAGGCCCTCGATACAGGGCATGAGGAATCTGACGCCGATCGATCAAATCTCGATCAAATTACTCACGAGCGATGGCCAGCCGATCCCCAGAGTGGACACTATAGGAATCCTGGGGCTGCTAATTGAGGATAAAGGCGGTAACACCCAAACGGTCATGAAACTCACGTCCAAAACGGAGAACATGATCCGGCTGATCCTCGGGATGACCAACCGCAGGGGAGGGCTCAGCGAGAGCCATCTCATCAGATTTTACCACGCCTTCCGCATGAATCACGTAAATTACGTAGCCTCGGCGCTATAACGGACCAAGAGAGACGCGGCCAAGATAGAGACACTGGTGCGGAAGAGCATCAAAACGTTGCTGTGTCTTCCGATCACTACATGCACAGAGCGGCTCGATCGGTTAGGGGTCCACAACTCGCTAGCAGAAATCATCGAAGCACAGACCAAGGCACAGGTCGTGCGGCTGACCACCAGGGCCGGCAGACGCATCCTAGAAGAAGCAGACATAAATGCAGAGGCAGATTGCAATGCACGTAAGGTCGCGCTGAGAGCGGCGGTGAGGGGCACTATCAAGGTAGAAGCGCTTCCGAGAAACATCCCCCCGCAATTAAACGAGGGGCGCCGGAAGGCGAGGGGCCGGGCACTTCTCATATCAACCACCAACTGCCCGGGACTGGCGGCATTTGTAGACGCGGCCCAGTACGGGTGCAGCGACTGGTACGTGGCCGTCTCGGTACGCTGGGATGGGACGATAATTAACGCGGCACCGGTCAAGCGGTTAACGTGCGAAGTGGCCGAACAGGTGGCAATCGCGATGGCAATGAGGGACCCCGAACATCTTTACGTGTACACCGATTCGCGATCGGCGGCGAGAGCATTCACCTCCGGCTCGATATCGCGAGAAGCGGCGGCCGTCCTCGGCAACAAGGGAGCCGCGGGTCATCACATCGTCAAATGATTTCCGGCCCACATAAAGGCCCACGTGCACCCCGACTTTCCCAACGCCAACGAGCTGGTGCATGACCGCGCGCAAGGACTCACTCACCGCGATGATCGTGGCGAGCGAAGTGGCAGGGAGGGAGGGGAGCACCGAGACCCGCTGCTCACCTTCAACGAAATAACAACGCACTATCAGCTGTCGAGGAGGGCCTTCCCGCTCCCCCACGCTAAACTCAATAGATCACAGTCATCGATATTAAGAATGCTTCAGACAGGGTCGTTCCCCTCGAGAGGCAGACTGAGCCTTTAATCACCAGAGGTATAGCCGCAGTGTCCGGAATGTGGTGAATCATACTGCTCGCTAGCGCACATGCTCTGGCAATGGTTATCGTTAAGTGGCACCGGGTCAAGTAACCAATAAGACTGGGAGGACGCCCCGCGAAGCAACGACCACCAGACTCAGCTCCGGGCCGTCCAGAGGGCTCACGAAAGGGCGGAGGCTCTAGGGCTTCCCGTCCCAACATAGGTGCAGCCCACAACCCCTGCCGACCACTAAACCAAGAGCAGGTGTGGAGGGGTTCCTCAGCACTCAATGAAGATATTTCCACCTCATTCTCCTCCGTTTTCCATTGCAATGTGCGAAGTCTGCGCAGGAATTTAGACACTCTGGTTACCTGTATAGCGCGGCTAGACGCTGTTTTCGACATCATTCTTTGGAGTGAAACAGGGTTGAAGGCTGATGGAACAGTCAGTATAGGCAGGGTTTCGGCCTGTTATTGAACGACAGAACTCGAGTGCGTGAGTGAGTGGAGTTGCCTTGTTTGTCTTGGATAATACTTTGTGCAATGTCATGTTTGATGCATCTGTTACTAATGTAACCATACAAACGCTATTTATCAATATTTAACAAGGGCCAGCCATTAGTGTTGTGTACTGCCGGCCCGGTTCTTCAATAAAAGCGTTTTTTACGGTCTTTGTGTCTGTGCTTATGAGAGTTTTCTACCTGCACTCCAATCATTTTTTTGGCGGGGATTTCGATATTGCCGCAAGATGCGAAGAACGGCCCACAGAACGACGGTGGTGCGACAACAAACACAGGCTCTATATTGAAGGCCCAACAATAATTGTCCGCGCCAACTTTATCTTCTTCGGAGAGAACGATGCTTGCGCTCGTGTCCCTCCCTTCATTGTCTTCTTTAGTCGTGACATTGCCTCCCTTCTAAGAAAGCATCGTCCCGATGCTTTATCGTGACGACGCCAGGATCTGTCCACGCGTATGCTGCAGTGATTTCATTCGGACAAATAAGGCTTCATCCGGACGACGTGCACAATCTCCGGTGTATGCCGCCGACGCCTTGAGGAATGTGGACTATCGGAAACGACTTCATAGTTGACATCAGAGAGACGTCGTATCACTTTATACAGACCAAAGTACCGCCTCAGTAGTTTCTCTGAAAGGCCACGACGGCGAACAGGAGTCCAGATCCAAACTCTCTCTCCAGGCTCGTAGGAGACTGCTCGGTGGCGAAGGTTATAGCGCCCTGCATCGTACTCCTGCTGCCGACGAATACGTATGCGTGTAAGTTGTCGGGCTTCTTCAGCACGCTGAGTGATGTAGTCAGCATCAGTTTCGACGCCATCAAGCGGTTCCATCCATGTTCCATGTTCATGCGGCAACATTGCGTAGAGCATGATTGTGACAATATGTGCTTGTTCTGTGCTACGTGAAATGAATACACGCGGCTCTTCAGATCTTTTAACTTGCCTAACTTAATAACATGTCCATGCCATTTGCAACGTTGACAATGGTGTGTTTGCTGGTGTTCTTCCTGCTCCGGTAGCCGACCACTTGACCATTTTTGTTTTGCGATCAGAATTGAGCATCTCAATACTAAACCTTCCAGGGTTGGAGGGACTGCAACGGTTACTTATAGGTTGAATTAGGTCAAACGAATTTTTGTGCTATGTAGGACGAGGATGTTGATAGAATATAACAGTTTATGATAGGCTTTATTAAAAAAGCTATGTCACTAAGCACCGCTAAGCATCACTACAACCACCATTAAATATACCAATCCACATTGCCCTTGGATGACACCCAGTATTGTGGAAATATTGAAACAAAGAGACCACTGGTACCACAAATGGAAGCAGCATAGAAACAATGAGTACTACTTAAACCAATTCAAACTTTACGGGGAAAAGGTTAGTTTCCTTGATGCCTTGAATATTTAGGGGTCATGTTTGATGCAGATATGAACTGGCAATGGTATATAGATAAGACATGTTCGAAGCTAGCGTGTGGTTGCCACACGTTACTAAAAGTCCGTGAATGTTTTAGTACAAAGGTTTTGAGTATCCTATATTTCGAATTCGTGCATAGTTATCTGAAATACTGCATAGTATCGTGGGGCAGCACATGTAAAATACATTTGAAATATTTTAGCCGCTTACAAAAGGGGGCACAAGATTTATTACATTTTCAAAGAGGACTGATACCGCAGAAGAAATGATCAAACTTATGCGTGTACTTCCGCTACACTCTGTTCACGTATTAAGTGTTGCTTACATAATACATAGAATAATAAAGCATGATGATCCTCTCCCATTAAGCACCTTTACGTTACGTAGGCGCTGTACAAATGTAGCAGCGAATACCTGCTTTAATTTACCGGTTGCCAGAAATTCCTAGGGTTGAAGGCTAATATATTTTCACGGCGCTCCCATTTGGTATGCCATACCGACTGATGGGAAAGCAGCACGCAACTTTTTCGCGGCCATGAAGCGTTTCATGTTCAGTGGATAAGTGGTACAAATGGGTAAATGGTCAACTTGTTTACTGTTATCCTCTGTATAATTGAATCATGTGTTTTGCAATATCTGTATGCAGTTTCATTTTCACTGTTGTAACGGCTTGCCGAATTATGTAGGTATGTTGAACAATTGGTCCCGTTACTAGCCAGCCAGGCTATGGAACCAAACAGGTTTTGGGAAGTTTTCTGTAATGGGCAGATAAAAGTAAGAATTAAAATAACGCATTGTTACTGAACGTACATTAGTCTTAAGACTTTTCTTAGCAAGGATCACAGTTCATTAGACCCGTCGTTAGCGTTTTTACACAGTAAACACGCCAGGCCTCTGGAGCAGCCAGACACAAGATTTTGCATGTTCACGTGTTAACTCTCCAATTTTATAATGGATTTCTAGCTCTCGCTTTCATATTAGCATTTCTAGCAGCACCAGCAACGCGCAGAACTGTTGTCGACGCGTTTATGAGCAAAGTTGCGCCGACATAGGGCTGCTTCAAAGACAACCACATTTCATCTTTTCTTCTCCCTTTCCGCTCTTACTTCGCGAAGCACTATATAAAGAAATTTCTAGATTACTATTGAACTGAAAAAATAGATGTTCAAAAAACGCGTCAGCAACAGTTTTATTATTAGCTTCCGGAGGTGAAAACCGGTCACATATGGTGAACGATTAGGGATCGGTGGAATATATATGATATATTATAAACACATACAATTAGCATATAAACTAAACCTTGCTCTTGTTGTATACTGGGTGCCAGGCCACTCTGGGATCGCAGGCAATGAAATGGCGGACAAAAATGCTGGAGAAACGACTCATCGGGACAAAATTGATGTAGGCTGGGTACCTGGTGCAGACCTGAAACCTGCGGTACGAAAGGCGATCCGTAATCATTGGCAAGCTGAATGGGACAAAGAAGCTGAAAATAAGCTGCATCTGCTTAAACCGCCACTAACCAAGTTTTCCCCACTGAAGCTTGATAGACACACCGAAGTCACCATGGCACGACTCAGAATAGGACACATTTATGGGACACATAAATACCTGTTGACTGGAACTGACCCTCCGACGTGCTCACACTGTGGTGAGAACCTAACAGTCCTACATGTCCTCACTCAATGTCCTGAACTCCACCGAGAGAGAGTGGCCCATTTTAAGGAACTTTACAAATACCATATACCACCCCATTATTCGATGTTATTATCCGATGCCGCACTTTTTAACTTTAAAAGAGTGCTTAATTATCTTGCGCAAGTTCATTTTTAGACATCATTTCATTCCATCTTAACCGTCAAATTGTGCCTCACAGGTGAGGTACGGTCTGATGAACAAAAGTATGTCTGAGCCCTGACACTTCTTGCGCAAGCAAGAATTGTACATCAAGGGACTCGGACTATGCACAATAATTTACCTCTTGTAACTGTAGCCGATGCACTTAAGGCCTTATATTTATTTTAGTAATTATTTTTACAATTGATGCACTAATATCTATAGATCTATCTTATGCATAGGCCTCTATACAGCCTCTATTTTAAATCACTTTTTAACAGATAATTTTGAAAAATCAAGACATGTCCTGGCGCTCTTTGGCCTTAGATGCCCTAGCGCCAATAAAATGCAATCATCATCATCATAATGGCGAACCCAGAGCCGTCCCCAACGTTCGTGGATAGTCACGTTGCTCGGATATTTAAACGAACCGCTTTCTTTCCCCGGTTCGCCTGAATTAGTCATTGGCGGTAGGCAGTTCGTGATCGGTGGTCCCACTTGCGGTAGAAAGGCAACGATGCGAAGTGGGCGTCATCTCGCGGAACCGAGTTGCAGGGCGCGTTCTTCATAAACGCCGACTAGCTCTTCGAGAAACACGTGCTGTTGGTGACGTCTGGAGACATGGGCGCTTCGAAAACAGCCCCGCTCTCTTCCCGCAGCCCTCCTTTCAAGGGGGAGTGCAGTCGAGGGCTCCGGAAGGACGGGGCTTGGACGTCGCTTTTCGCGTCGGTGCTCACAACGCGCGTTCGTCGCTGAACGGCAACTAGCTTTCAAGGTAAGACTACAGGTGTGCTTGCTGACGCACACAAATTCACGGCTGCGCGCTTAAGCATGCGCATGCAGTGGGACAGCTGGTGTACGTCGAAGCGCGACACAAGCGCGGATGTCGGTTTGAGAGAGATGTCCGGTAACCGAGGGGCTAATTCAGGTTTCCTCGCATGATGACGCGACTGGCTACGCATCTACGGCGTAGTACAATCAGTTCTCATTGAGGGTGATTTGCATCAAGCGAGAGGGTGCTTTTAGAGTGATGGTGACCGGGATTTCTTTGTCTTCGCGCCCAAAAATTTAACCAATCACAGCGGGAGGCGTGCGCCCCATGCTTTACTAGGTTCCTTCCAGCACCACCAGATGACGCTCGCCTCCGCGCATCCGATATGTGGTGTCAATTAAGGGGTGTCAGTTCAACAGCAAGTCACACCCATAATCAAGCAATACTTGCTCAAACGAAATACTTACTCAAACACCCACCAAGATAATATGATAATAGAGCGGAAGCGGCATAAAGCAATCATGATACATGGATCACTTTGAAGCTATAGTAAGTATGAGGTGTTGCGTGGAATCTGTAAAGGAGAAATGGTACCAGCGTTAACGTTCGCAAATACCATTTAAATGGATATCATGACGGGGTAGCAGTTAACCGAAGATTGGTAGGCCGGTTGGCTTTTGGTACCCAGGGCAAAACTTCAAATGAGGAAGTGCTGGGTGACATGGATTGGGCCTCGTTAGACGTCAGAGATACGTAGAGCTAAACTAGTTTGGAAGAAAGACAAAGGACATAGATCAACATAAATGGGCGGCTAAAGTGCACAGGTATCTATACCTGAAAAGCGTGGACAAAGAATGGCGGAAGGGGTCAAAAAAGTTGGCAACCAAGTACAGTGTAACATGTACATAGACAACCAGGATTCACCGGAAAGAAACAGAAGGTGAATCGGATGCAATACTTGGAAACAAATAGGACAAGAAGATTTAGAAGAATGAGAAGTTAAAAAATTAGAAGGTAAAATCTGTACGATAACGCGAAGGGACGTGACTTACTATTTGAGGCTCGAGCTGGCGAACAAAAACAACATACCGAAGTAAATACTCGCAACTAGATGAGACATGTTTATGCAGCATCGCAAATTCGGAGACCACTCAGCACGTCCTAATAGCATGTGAAGAGATTCACCCAGCGGGACTCATAGGTAACGTACTCCTTTCAGAAGCGCTTGCATATAAAGTGGACGGAAGCATCAGCCGGTCATCTGTCGAGATAAGCAAAATACGTTTAGAGTATTGGGGGAATGAATGCAGGGAAACGAATTAATACGATCGGATCTGTTACAGGCATGGGTAGTGGTACACGATAGTTACAGATGTTGTCATCAAGAGAAAAAAACTATAAATGAAAGGAAAACACTCGAAATAAAAGCGTGGACAATACCTGAGTAACTCAAGCAGGCAATGTGACTATTTGTCACTTCCCCAATTGAAAGGCAATGCCAATTACTCATCATCAGAAGTATCACCACGACCGCGACGGCGCCGGCCGTGCGGAGGATAGCCCCAAAAGAACCTGAAAGCTCACCTCCCGCATAGCGTTCGCGGCTGGCGTTTCCCGGTAGCGGTTACAGTCAGGCGCGTAGCCAGGGGGCGGGGGGGGCTGATGGGGCTTCAGCCCCCCCCCCCCCCCCCGAAATTTTTTCGTGCTGGCATGCACCGCCGACCAAAACTGCCACTGACGCCGGTAATCATTCTGGATTTTGTCTAAAATGTCTTTTTCACGCTCTAAAAGACATTTCGGCACGAACATTGCTAACCCGGGCTGGATTTCGTGGCAATGCCCTTGCACCTGTAGTCACGTAACGCATGGAGCCCCAACCGAGCACAAACTTTCAAGGGTTTTTCGATAGTGAGCGGGCGTGTTGCGGCATCTCTCAGCGGCCGCAGAATCTACGGAGCGCATGGATTTAAATTACGAAACTTTAAGGGTATAAAGTTCTCATAAACTTTTGACGCGAAAGGTGCACTGACATTACCAAAGGCGTGCTTTAAAAGATTTTCCATTCTGGAACTTTATGGGGTTAATGTTCTTATAAACTTGGGCCAACATGCGCGCACTGGAGCCCTCGTGTCCAAGCCGTTCCAGAAATGGAAGCACGCGCTCGCAATCTTCTACACAAAAGAAAATACTAAATTTCACCGTGACTGTCAGCTAGCAGCTGATAATTTTCTCCAAAGATTTTCAGGAAGCATGCCCAATATGATCGATCAGCTGGACCAGGGCAGGCAAAGTAAAATATGGGAAAACAGAAGAAAGTAAACGGCCTACTATTGAGAATTTTTTTTGCGTGCTACAAGGTCTGGCTCGCCGTGGCCACAGGAGCAGTGGCCCTATGGATTTAAGCATAGCCCCCCCCCCCTGAAAATACAGGTATTTTCAAAGCGCTTCTTCGCATGCGAGCTGATTGTGGAGATACATATCTGAAGAACCATTTGGAAAGTTGCCCCAGTAATGCCTGGTATTTAAGCCCAGATCCGCAAAACCTAATTATAGAAATTTGAGGTGAAATTATCAAAGAAAGCCTATAGATGGAAAAGCAGGCTGCTTCTCCATACTTCCTGACGAAACGACGGACATGGCTGGAATCGAACAGCCTACTGTTTGTGCAAGGTACGCAAACAAGGATGCCAACGACATCGAGGGAGTGTTTTAGGTTTTAACACCGGAATAAATGCCCAGCTCTCATTGACACTGCAGGTTCTATGTAAATGTGTAAATAATACTGCTGATTCTAGTCACCCTTCCAGTGACCACTGCCAGCGCAGAGAGAATATATTTTAAGAAGGGTTTGCTAAAAAACTACTTGCGCTCTATAATGTCTGTGGAACCCATGATTAGGCTGGCGCTTCTATACACCCACAGAAATGTCGGCATCAACGTGTCCGAAGTCATTGACCGCTTCACTCAACTTCCCCGCCGAGAGAAGTTTGTCCTGTAGATAGCGAAGCAGCAAAAATCAATGCAAGTAAAAAGCTATGTTCCTTCAGGTCCATAAGCTTTTAATTATGAAAACGTATGACTGTTCATTAGCTTTTAAAACTGCATAAATTTTCGCCGTTTATTCTCGCAGTTGGCATCATGATCAAAATTATCAAGCGAATACAAAAATTACGAGGACATCAATAACCAATTTTCACTGACCTTGCTCATTGAAACCCCGGCCCACGCGGCGTTTGCCAAAAACACACTCGGATATTGGATAGTTCAACTTGCCGCATCATCCGTGGCTTTTGTTTGTCCTTTTCTTTCCTTTTTCGCTACCTGCTTTTATTTCTTTTTTGAAACGAAGCTACACCCTCCTTTAGTTTTGGGTGCAGAATAATTGTTGGCGCGGTGCAGGCAGTTAAACATTTTCGAACGGATTTCTGTGTTATTCCTCTATTACTCTACCCATATGGCGCTGTCGCGACCGCCGCATGGCCCGAGTACATATCACGATTTCTGCGATCATAGTTTTGTTCTTGCCTGGATCATCTGTCTTTCTGTGCGCAAAATTTACTATCTGTGACTGCGCAACATGTTTATTTGTCTTGTTTGACGCATTATATGCAGTGACGTTTGCTTAAATACGTAGACTTATTGCAGACTTATACGTGTATTTAAATATCTTGTTGCGAGGTTTTGTGTATACAAGCAGTGAACTTTGTTTCCAGCGACTCTTTTTTGCCCCTTAGTGAGTTGTATCTTCGCATTTATTTTTTCCATTCTATCTTCGCATTTCTAATGTATATTTTTCAGAACTCCTACATTTTATTTGTACTCACTTTTGCGAGTATAATCTCGGTGTAATTGTAATACACGACCGGTTACAGCTGCTCCTGCGCAATCTATTGCACCGAAGGACAGCGTCATTGAGGTTCTTCCTGGCCGTTGCATATGTACAAAAATGTAAACAAGGTTCTTGAATGACAAAGATTCATCAAAATATTTCTCCTCAACTTATTCATTTCTTGGCCTTTCCGTTTTTCATATCAGCTGCACCCACTGCTTTGCTGGTTTCGAACGGATATAGTTCTAAAGTTCGTGTGATATTTTCTTTACTTATTAAATAGACAAAAGAAAACGCGGACGCATTGATATCAGTTACTTCTGCCACAATTTTTGGGACATACGAATATATCCTTTTATGAACCCCCCCCCCCCCTTTAATGTACGCGCCAGGCGGCAGCATGCAACGCTCGCGCGAGGCCAGGCCTCTCTCTGCTGACCTGCTCAAACAGGGGGCTTTGTTTGTCACTGCAGCAAAAAACACCGCATATCCACGGGGTGAATGATGAGTGGGCGAAGCTCCGGAGGGAATCATCGGTAAACCGTGAATCTTCCGTGTAATTCGCCCAGTCTCGCCGCACTAAATCGAACGATTGACTTCCACCAATGACACGCGCCATATGTGACGTCATTCCTATTTTATAACAGCGCCCTTCATTATAATTGCACCATCTCCCGCTTAAGGGGACGCTAGCACAAACGCGTTAGAAACGTGCAGTACTCTCTAGTAAGGGGGAGAGGCGACAGCGTCTTACGCAGCCGTTTACACATGCCGGAACGTGCACCGCGTTTGCCGACGCCATCACATGACTGCTGAGAGAGTATAACCCCCGTATTCATAAACGCTCCTCGACTTGAACTTGACTTGCCACCGCCTTCAACGCGTTTCGAACGCGCTGCCCAAGGCGGTGGCAAATCAAGTCGAGGAGCGTTTATGAATACGGGGGTAAGGCGGAGAGGCCACAGCGTCTTACACCAGCTTCTTACACGGGCCGTAACGCGCTAGCACAAACCCGTTATAAACGCGCAGTCTTTCGTTAATGTTGGGTATTTATTGTCATCGTGGTGAGTGCGTCCATGTGCGCTTCGTGGCGTAGTAGTTAGCGCCGCGCGTTCGGAAGCGAGGGGTCCCTGGTTCGATTCCGCGCTACGGACACAACTTTCGGAATTTTTTTTCTTCATAAAAGTAGACGTGGCTACCTACTACTACTACGACTACTACTACTACTACTACTACTACTACATACTACAGAGGAGGGACAGACCCACACCCTAAGGAGCTTCGCCCCTAAAATACATATTTTACTTGACAGTGCATAGCATTCAATAATTCGTTTGCAGCATCTAATATACAATTGCATTGGCAATGCAGTCATTGTATATGCATTTGATCCCTCGACAAATTCTCTAAGGAGGAGGCCGCGCCGCAACCTGAGCCCCCCCCCCCCCCCCCGAACGAAATTTCTGGCTACGCCACTGGTTACAGTTGCCTAAGCTTCAGTTGCCGTAAAACGGCCACTGTAGCATACGAAGCAGGCAGCGCTGTAACTACACTAAACGAAGAACTCGCCTAGCAACTGATTTCATTTGTTTTGTAATAGCGGTAAGGAAACGTCAAGCATAGTTACGACATCCGGAGCGCAGCCTGAACACGATGAGCGGCGACGGGAACAGCAACGTCGATATGCACAACGAGATCGTGCCCAAGTTCGGCCGGAACCAGTTCAAGGCTACGTCCTATTGGTCTATCGGATCGCGTGATAGCACAGCTTCGCTAGCCAACAACATTCAGAGCGTGCATTGGAGCCCCATGTTTGCTTTCTATTTCACACAGATAAAATAAATATGAAAGCAAAACAACCGTAAACTTGAGCATTGGAAGTATATACCTACGCGTTTTTTTTTTATTTATAGCGGCAACTTGCCTTTTGCAATAAAGAAACTTTTACAAGTATAGACACACGCCAGATAACCGGAGGAAGTGAAGCAGGGTGTGGTGGTGGGGTCCCAATATCCAAGTATCTACAACCGGCGGCCGATCTGGGGTGGTCCACATCGAAGCAGGTGTTGCTGCTGGGGAGCGTGTAGAGAGGGGCAAGTCCCGAGTAAGGTGCCCAGTGTCCACCACGCAGATAGGAGTGAGACACAATTTGAAGTACTACGAATAACTAAAGACCATTAGTAACACGGGAACATGCTAGTTGAGAGCAGGAGCAAACGTTCCGACAAGTGGACTTTCATTTTATTGCGATAGCAATTATATGGACACTCAAAAGCAGATTTCTGCCGTCGGCGTCGCCGTCGCCGTCGCCGTCGCCGTGAGGTTCCGTATGACGTCAATGGAGATGAAATCGTGGCCGCGCGCCGCCGAACGCTGTATGTGCGAGTGAAAGGGCGCGAGGGACGCGCTCTTTCACGGGGAGTGAACGCACGGCGGAGAACAAACGCGCGTTCTGCGCCGTGCTTCCTTAAGGGCTGCAGAAGTAGGCGTCTCTTTCCTCCTTTACAATCACCATATATGTAGAGCAAACGCGCCTTCTTCCGATGCGCGAGAGGCCGTGGGGGAGGGGGGGAAGGGGGAGGGAAGGGAGGCGACGTTTAGCTGCGGCACCAAGTGCCTATTTATATCAGAGGCTCCGGCAACAGTCACCAACGCCGCACGCATTTTGAGCGAACGCGGGCAAAATGCCGACGGCGTCGACAACAGTTCGGCGCGTTGCCGGTGCTGCTGCATGTCCAAGTTTATACAGCTGATAAAGCTAATATCATTACTCCGTATATCTCTCTACAAATTTGCTATCGCAATTGATGCTTCACCTTTCAGGTGAAACTGCGACAACTTTTTTTCTTGAAAAAGACAAGTCCACTTGTCAAAACCTTGGCACCTGCTCTGACCTTATTCTCGTGTTGTTCATCATCTTGAATTTCCGTCTCCCGCAGTCCCCGCTTTTTCTACGACCAACTCAGTAAGGAAGGATGACTTCCAAGCTCGATGCCAATCAGCATTCCTCGCGAGGCGTGGTAGGAGCAACGCACGTTGGCAAATGTACGTGGAATCTAGCCCTTAGAGAAGATCATGCTGTCGCGTTTGAGCTATGTCCCAACTGAAATGCTGCAGCCACGGATGCGTTGGTTAACGGCTGTATTTCTATATTTATGACGTCAGGTTAACAAACTCGTCATCAAGTGCGTCGTCCTTTTAGTAAAGATAAGAGATTTGTACTAGCGTTCAGCTTTTCTCTTATATAAATATTTATCATCGATGTTTTCTCCTCATTTGAACTAAGATAGTAGGAGAAATGTTAGTGTTATCGAGCAATTTAGTGTTATCGAGCAGTTATCGAGCAAGGCAGCGTCAAAAACGTTGTCAGTCACTTTAGCTTACGCAAAACAGAATGAAAGGGTAAGCCCGCGCACTCACGAGACGTACATTAAATTACTTGACATTCTCATTGGGTTGCGGTGTTAGTTCCTTACTTCCTATCACTTGTTTATCCCACATAGGTGGTGGGATCGAGTGCTTTTAATTACCTCCATATTAATTAACTTCGCCTTAATTAACACCAAAGTTAGTGGACAAGTACGACTCCCGACAAAAGTCGAGGGTTCAACTTCCACCAAAGTTAGTGGGCTCGAGTGCCTAATGATAACTCTATCGTAATCAAGGTAGATGTAATTATGGCAAACAAATGCACGACCATTGTCGGTGGTAACATGGTGGCTCCAACACACGGTGGTACCTTTATTACATTCGCCTGAATTCACACCAAAGATCGTTGGTTCGAGTGTCCTAATTACCTATCTTTATAAACTGTGCCCTTATTACTTTAGCGTAATTAACACCAAAGGTCGTGGATGCGACTCCCACCAAATTACGATTGTTCCACGTCCAATTTTGGCGTAATAAAATTTTCTGGATGGTCAAACGTTTTACCCATGAGCCATGTAAGAATTTTGCAATAAAGGGCCCCTCAAGGTGTGGCAATTTTCAGCTGACAACCTCAGTGCATACATTCAGCGCTCACAATCGTGTCTGCCAAACATTACATCGCTAAAAACCACGAAAAGAGCTGATATTGTCACGTAGTAATGACAGTGAAGAGAACAGTCATCAAACTGTGTATGACGAAACTGATTCTTTATTGGGCGAACCTGTGACCACAAAAGAAAGCTACACTGAAAGCACAACGATAGCGACGAACACAGTCGGCGATCGTCGAAATCTAATCAGTGGCGAAACGCGTCGGCTTTTATACATGAGTCATCGAAGGTTCCAGAATAATCCCTGGTGCCCGCGTCTCTTCCGGAAAGTTCTAGACAATTCGCGTAGCTCAGATTATATGAGCGTTGGTGACAACAGACGACGGATAGACGCATCGATAACGTTCGAGAATCTTCCGATACATGCAGGCGAGTCCTGTGCCTAGCGATAACGTTTAACATTTGTTAGTCGGTGAAAAGCGGTCACCGGTGAAAGATAAACAGTATACGTGTCAATATTTTCAACTAAACGCTATTTGCCCTTCTCCGGGGGGGGATGACGTACAGTCGAGTGCAAAATATTGGAGACCACGGGAGCGGCGACTAAACTAAAGCCCCTATATTTATAAAAGTAGCGCCATCCACTTCCCTCCTCCTCCGTTCCACTATCGCGCTCGGCCCGACCAGCGCGATCGAGGCGCGATATCGACAGTGGCGCCGCCTGCGTCGGGCCTGCCGTGGCAGACGACAGCTAACGCGCTACCAGAGGAAATCCGAGGAAAACTTCGATCGCGCCCTGCGGAGACGTTTTTGAGGCGCGATTTTGCTTCGTCAGTCAGTAACTGGTCTTAATAATGCCGTTT
Source organism: Dermacentor silvarum (assembly GCF_013339745.2). Classification (NCBI taxonomy): domain Eukaryota; kingdom Metazoa; phylum Arthropoda; class Arachnida; order Ixodida; family Ixodidae; genus Dermacentor; species Dermacentor silvarum. The sequence goes on from NC_051160.1 coordinate 186,475,898, forward strand.
TGGAAGTAGCAACGCGACGATGCGAGACGGCGCAAATATCAAGTGTGCAGCAAGCGTTTGCGCACGCCAGATGGTAAACAAAAAAAGCCTTTTGCCCTCGCCTTGTCGGTTGCGGCAACTTAAGGCGCAGCAGCATGCCATCACAACGAAGTTTTTGTCCATAACACGTTTGATCCGTTTGTTAGTACAGCACTTTCGTCGCACAGGCCCGAGAATGGCAGTCGGAGCGCGCTGGAAAGAAAAAAAAATATACAAAAGCGCGACGCGAACTTCCACGTGACACGGATTGGCCAATGGGGGAGCGGAGGAGGCTGGGGCGACAGGAGGCGGCTAAGAGAGGGCGAGGAGGAAGCGCTGGTGCGAGCGCGGTGGCGGCAAGATCTAAGAATGGCGCTACTTTTACAAATATAGGGGCTTTAGACTAAACTAGGGTGCCTCGATGTCCTCCTCGCCCGCCGCTCCGTACAGGGTGGAGACATTCTTTGACGGCGTTGGTGCCGCCAGAACCGGTTCGTTCTAGCCGCCGCCGCCATGTTCATGCCCGCCGCGCACGCTGCCCGGTACAGGCGGTAGGACATCGCTGCGACGAGTTCGCTGGGTGTCGTCGGTACAAAATGCCTGGTCTAAGATCTACGAAAGACCTGTGGCAATTGACACCTCCTGATAGCTGACATAATAAAAACCTGCATGGCGACTGAAACGTCATGACAGAAATCGCGTGTCTACTCGTCACTTATTGACCTTTCTTTAGCACCGGGATTTTTTTATGTAATAGGAATTTCCAGGGCTGCATAAGAACATGCTGACAAGCAACACAGAAGAAGAAGTAGTTTAATGATTTGAAAATGTAGAGAGGTCGGCCGGAAAATGGAACATCTGGCCTGCTACTCTACGTAAAGGAAGGGGAAGAGGGAAAGAAAGAGGGTCCCATTGGGGGATGCCAATGGGAGGAACGAAGTGAAAGGTTACATTGCATAAATTTTATCACGATCGTGAGTCCAGGCCCGTGTCGCCTAAGAAACGTGAAATAGCACGCATTGTCTCTATCGTCTGCCAAGTCTGTCTTCCGACAGCGGTCCATTGTATAAATGCCTCAAGGTAGCTGCCAGTGTCAGTCTTGCGCGCGCATACTCAGGGCACACCACAAGCACATGGTGTATAGTCTCTATATAACACCACACACTGAACAGTCCGGGGAGTCTGTCCGTCCAATGATGTGCAAGTATTTGCGCGTGAAAGCGACGCCTAATCGCAGTCTGTGTATTAGGCATGTATGAGGGCGTAGAATTCTACGCAGAACAGGAAATTGCATATCGGGATCCAGCCTTTTAAGGCGGACGCGACGATCGTCTAGCTGTGTCGTCGCACTCATTAATTTTGACAGGAGGCATGTGATGTCCGGTCTAGAGAACGGCACTACAGTTCGTAGGCCATTGCTGAGGGCGCGCTTTGCTTCAGCATCGGCCATCTCATTATCATTGAGCCCACAGTGTCCCGGGATCCATTGGAACACTATGCGGTGTTGTTTTTCTTGAGCGCATGAAAGTAGCTCGGTAATCTGTAGTGCCAGAACTTGATATGCGGTGTGGCGCAGGTAGCATCCCAAAATTTGCAGCGCGGGTTTTGAGTCCGTGAAATGCACCATTTTTGAGGTCTTTTCCCGCAGATGTGGCGAATCGCTTCCCGAATAGCCACAAGCTCTGCAGCGGTTTGTCACGTAGTAGTGACGCTGAAGAAAACAGTCGTAAAACTGTGTACGACGAAACTAGTTGTTTATTGGGCGAACCTGTGCCCACAAAATCAAGGTGCACTCAAAGCACAACGATAGCGGCGAACACAGTCGGCGATCGTCGAAAATCTGATCAGCGGCGAAACGCGTCGGCTTTTATACCTGAGTCATCGAAGGTTCCAGATTAATTCCTGATGCCCGCGTGTCTTCCAGAAAGTTCTAGACAATTCGCGTCAGTCATGCAATCAGATAACAGAAGCGTCGGTGAAAACAGGCAATGGAAAGAATCATCGATAACGTTCTAGAAACTTCCGATACAGGCGCGTCCTGCGCCGAGCGATAAGGTTTAACATTTGTTAGCCGGTGGAAAGTGGCCACCGGTGAAAGACAAACATGTATACGTGTCAATACCCTCCCCTTAAAAAGCATCGTCCCGATGCTACAAACAAATGTGAAAGCGTAAATAAAACCACGCGTAATAAAGAAAAAAAATAAAGTAACAAAGTACCTAAGTTCGTCAGCGGGCGTAGAAAGGCTTAAGACGCACCACATGGATGACTTCGGGTCGTGCGCGGCGCCGCTTGTGATTGCGAAATGCCGTCTGGCACGACCTCATAGTCCAGTGCGCCAATACGTCGGATGATCTTATATGGTCCGAAATAGCGACGTAAGAGTTTCTCGCTAAGTCCTCGTCGGCGTATCGGAGTCCAGACCCAAACACGGTCTCCGGGCTGGTACTCGACGTAGCGTCGTCGAAGATTGTAGTGTCGGCTGTCGGTTCTCTGCTGGTTCTTGATGCGCAGGCGGGCGAGCTGTCGACCTTCTTCGGCACGCTGCAAATAGGTGGCAACGTCGAGATTTTCATCGTCAGCGACGTCCGGTAGCATGGCGTCAAGTGTCGTTGCCGGGTTCCTTCCGTAGACCAGGTTGAACGGCGCCATGTGCGTCGTTTCTTGCACGGCCGTGTTGTATGCGAAGGTCACGTACGGAAGGATGGCATCCCAAGTCTTGTGTTCGACGTCGACGTACATTGCCAGCATGTCGGCGATGGTCTTATTTAGGCACTCGGTGAGGCCATTCGTCTGCGGGTGGTAGGCGATGGTCCGACGATGGCTTGTCTGGCTGTAGCGCAGGGTGGCTTGAGTTAGTTCAGCCGTGAAGGCCGTACCTCTGTCGGTGATGAGGACTTCTGGGGCACCGTGACGCAGGAGGATGTTCTAACGAAGAATCGGGCTACCTCGGCTGCACTGCCTTTTGGCAAGGCTTTTGTTTCCGCGTAGCGGGTGAGGTAGTCCGTAGCTACGATGATCCATTTATTCCCGGACGTCGACGTCGGAAAAGGCCCCAGTAAGTCCATCCCGATCTGCTGGAATGGTCGGCGAGGTGGCTCGATCGGCTGTAGAAGCCCGGCTGGCCTTGTCGGCGGTGTTTTGCGTCGCTGACAGTCTCGGCATGTCCTTACGTAATGGGCGACGTCAGCAGAGAGGCGAGGCCAGTAGTATTTCTCTTGTATCCTCGCGAGAGTGCGGGAAAAACCGAGATGTCCAGCCGTTGGGTCGTCATGGAGAGCTTGCAGAACCTCTGGACGCAATGCTGAGGGTACCACGAGGAGGTAGTTGGCTCGGAGAGGCGAGAAGTTCTTCTTTAGGAGAATGTCATTTTGCAAGAAGAACGACGCCAATCCTCGCCTGAACGCCTTCGGCACAATGACGGTCTTGCCTTCCAGGTAGTGTACAAGGCTCCTTAGTTCCGGGTCGGCTCGCTGTTGTTCGACGAATTCGTCGGCACTGATGGGTCCCAAGAAAGTGTCGTCATCCTGGTCGTCTTGTGGCGGCGGTTCGACGGGGGCGCGAGACAAACAATCGGCGTCAGCGTGCTTTCGCCCGGATTTGTAAACGACGGTGATGTCGAATGCTTGAAGTCTCAGGCTCCATCGTGCGAGGCGACCTGAAGGATCCTTCAAGTTAGCTAGCCAACACAAGGCGTGGTGGTCGCTTACAACTTTAAAGGGCCTGCCATAGAGGTAGGGGCGAAACTTAGATGTTGCCCAGATGATGGCGAGGCACTCCTTTTCTGTTGTGGAATAATTTGCTTCCGCCTTCGATAGCGACCGGCTAGCGTAACTTACAACCCTTTCTAGTCCGTCAGTCCTCTGCACAAGCACGGCGCCGAGTCCTACGCTGCTTGCGTCGGTGTGGACTTCGGTATCGGCATTTTCGTCGAAGTGCGCAAGTATTGGCGGCGATTGCAGGCGTCGCTTGAGTTCTTCAAATGCTTCGACTTGCGGCGTCTCCCACTTGAACTCGGCGTCGGCCTTCGTGAGATACGTCAGTGGCTCAGCGATCCGTGAAAAATTCTTGACGAAGCGCCTGTAATAGGCGCACAGTCCAAGAAATCTACGCACTGCCTTCTTGTCAGCGGGCGCAGGAAAGTTGGAGATGGCCGCAGTTTTCTGAGGGTCGGGGCGCACTCCAGACTTGTTGATGACGTGGCCCAAAAACAAGAGCTCCTCGTATGCGAAGCGGCACTTTTCTGGCTTCAACGTGAGTCCGGAGGTCTTGATTGCTTGAAGAACGGTTTCAAGGCGCCGGAGGTGTTCCTCGAAGCTTGAGGCAAACACAACGACGTCGTCCAAATAGACGAGGCAAGTCTGCCACTTCAAGCCTGCCAGTACTGTATCCATGACACGTTGGAAAGTGGCAGGCGCCGAGCAAAGACCAAACGGCATGACCTTGAACTCGAACAGTCCGTCTGGTGTTATAAACGCAGTCTTCTCCCGGTACCTCTCGTCGACTTCGATTTGCAAGTAGCCGGTTTTGAGGTCCATCGACGAAAAATACTTTGCGTTGTAGAGTCGATCCAAGGCGTCGTCAATCCGTGGGAGGGGGTATACGTCCTTCTTCGTGATTTTGTTGAGGCGACGATAATCGACGCAGAAACGTAGGGTTCCATCCTTCTTCTTCACTAACACCACGGGGGACGCCCACGGACTCTTGGACGGCTGGATGATGTCGTCGCGTAGCATTTCGTCGACTTGTTGCCTTATGGCCTCGCGTTCGCGCGCTGAAACTCGGTACGGGCTCTGACGGAGTGGCCGGACATTTTCGTCGGTTATGATGCGGTGCTTGTCGACAGGGGTTTGTCGAACTTTTGACGACGACGAGAAGCAGTCCTCGTATTGCAGGAGCAGAGCCTTTAGTTGTTCTTTCTTGTGCCTGGGAAGGTTCTGATTGACGTCGAAAGTTGGTTCAGGTACTATTGTCGTCGTTGCAGGTGCACTGGAATCCTTGAAGGCGAACGCACTGCTGGCTTGTACTATTTCGTCGATGTAGGCGACCGTGGTGCCTTTGTTAATGTGCTTGTATTCGGGGCTGAAGTTCGTGAGCATCACCCTTGCTTTCCCTGCACGTAGCTCAGCTATGCCTCTAGCGACGCAAATTTCACGGTCGAGCAGTTAGTGATGATCGCCCTCGATGACGCCCTCCATGTCTGCAGGCACTACGGTACCGACGGAAATCATTACGCTGGAGCGAGGCGGAACGGTGACTTGTTCTTCAAGCACATTCAAGGCATGGTAACTTATGCTTGTATCCGGTGGTATCGCGTTGTGCGTTGAAAGCGTTATCGACCTGGACCTTAAGTCGATGACTGCACCGTGTTGATTTAGAAAGTCCATGCCTAGGATGACATCCTGGAGCAGTGCTGCAGGATTACGAAGCTCGCCGGGTAAGTGCGGTTGTTTACCGTGACTCGCGCTGTGCAGATTCCAGTCGGCGTTATTAGGTGGCCTCCCGCTGTCCGGACATCGGGTCCTTGCCAGGCTGTTTTCACCTTCTTCAACTTGGCGGCGAACGGGCCACTGAAGACGGAATAGTCGGCTCCAGTGTCGACGAGAGCGGTGACGTTATGGCCATCGATGAGCACGTCTAGATCGGTAGACCGGCGTCTGGCGTTGCGGTTAATTCGTGGCGTCGGATCACGGCTGCGTCGGCTTGCTCTGCTGCTGCTACGTCGCGTCGGAAGGTCTTCTTTCGGCGGCGAAGTGTTGTCAAGGCTGTTGCTAGGCGGCGTGCTGATATCTCGTCGTGATGAATCGTGAATCGTCGTCGTCGGCGGCGTCGGAGGATCTTCGGCATTGCGTCGTACAGCAACCGCACCTCCATCGGTTGCTGCCTTTAGTTTCCCGGGTAAGGGCTGGGAGATCGGCCCCGGGTGGGACCGTTGTACTGACGGCGATGCGGCGAGATGTAGCGGCCTGGTGACGGCGAGCGTGAGGATCGTCGTGGTTGCCACTGGGCTCCGGCGAGGTAGTCGGCGATGTCGCGCGGTCGTTCACCTCGATCGGGACGCGGCGCGTTGACTGGGGAACCCTCGTAGGCCCATCTCGCGGTATGGGCATCGACGGTAGACATGGCCGGCTTCCCCGCAGTGATAGCAGAGCGGGCGGTGGTCGGGGGCGCGCCAAATGTCCGTCTTCCTCTGGTAGCTGCGCTGGGCGACGGGCGGGCGTGCTGGTGGCGGCGGCGGTGGACGACGGAACTGCGGCGTTACGGGGCCCTGGCGCGAGCGCGGAGGGGGGCCTTGACGACGGGCGACGGCGGCGTAGGTCAGCGCTTCCGGCTGGGGTTGCGGCGATTGTGGCTGCACATCGGGAACTCCAAGTGAGCGCTGAACTTCGTCTTTGACGACGTCGGCGATAGATGCCACGTGAGGCTGCGACCTGGGAAAGAGCTTATGCAGCTCTTCGCGAACGACCGCTCTGATGGTCTCGCGCAGGTCGTCGGCGCCTAGCGCTTGAGCGTCGGCGTAGTTGGTCAGGGCACGGCGGTTGTATTGCCTGACGCGCATTTCAAGCGTCTTCTCGATCGTTGTAGCCTCGGAAAGAAATTCGGCGACAGTCTTGGGCGGGTTGCGCATCAATCCGGCGAATAGTTGGTCTTTGACACCCCGCATCAAGAACCGAACTTTCTTTTCTTCAGACATGTTGGGGTCGGCGTGGCGGAAGAGGCGAGTCATCTCCTCCGTGAAGATCGCGATGTTCTCGTTCGGCAATTGCACTCTGGTTTCTAAGAGAACCTCTGCCCTCTCTTTTCGTACGACACTCGTGAAGGTCCTCACGAAGTTTTCACGAAAGAGGTCCCACGTAGCCAGGGTGGTCTCTCTGTTCTCAAACCAGGTTCGAGCAGCGTCATCCAACGAAAAATAGACATGGCGTAGCTTGTCGTCGTCGCTCCATTTGTTGAACGTCGCGGTCCGCTCGTATGTCTCCAGCCAGGTTTCAGGGTCTCAGCCGATGATCCACGGAAGGTCGGGGGCTCCCGAGGTTGTTGCAGCAGGATGGGGGACGCTGGGGCTGCCATTGAGGTCGTTGACTTGGCCTTGATCGCTGTGGTCTTCTCGGGAAGAAGTCCGTACTCCGGCAGAAGTCCTTGCTGCCTACGGCTAGCTCGCTGGTCCTTGGTGACGTTGGCGTTGTCCTCCGGTTTCGGGCTTGGATCGCGGCTTTGCGGGGCGTTCGCTGCATGAACGCACTAGCACCTCCACCAGATGTCACGTAGTAGTGACGCTGAAGAAAACAGTCGTAAAACTGTGTACGACGAAACTGGTAGTTTATTGGGCGAACCTGTGCCCACAAAATCAAGGTACACTCAAAGCACAACGATAGCGGCGAACACAGTCGGCGATCGTCGAAAATCTGATCAGCGGCGAAACGCGTCGGCTTTTATACCTGAGTCATCGAAGGTTCTAGATTAATTCCTGATGCCTGCGTGTCTTCCAGAAAGTTCTAGACAATTCGCGTCAGTCATGCAATCAGATAACAGAAGCGTCGGTGAAAACAGGCAATGGAAAGAATCATCGATAACGTTCTAGAAACTTCCGATACAGGCGCGTCCTGCGCCGAGCGATAACGTTTAACATTTGTTAGCCGGTGGAAAGTGGCCACCGGTGAAAGACAAACATGTATACGTGTCAATATCGGTGGTGGATGTCACGTTCACTTCCCGCTCATAGAAATTCGATCGTTGCTGCAGCATCTTCTCCATACTTACAGCTTCAGATAAAAATTCGGCGACAGTCTTCGGAGGGCTCCGCACAAGACCAGCGAAGAGCTGCTCCTTCACTCCTCGCATCAGGTGACGCAACTTCTTGTCCTCGGTCATTCCCGAGTCTGCTCGTCTGAAGAGGCGCGTCATATCTTCAACGAACGTGGTAACACTTTCGTTGGCAAGCTGAACGCGGACCTGGATTGCTCGTTCAGCTCGTTCGCGGCGATCAGCACTGGCGTAGGCGTCTAGTAACTGACGGCGGAACTCAGGCCACGATGTCAGTTGCTGCTCACGGTTTTGGAACCATGTGAGCGCGCCGTCTTCCAGGCAAAAGTAGACACTCGAAGTCGGCCATCCAGTCTTCGACGTCTTCGAAGGCATTGCCATGGAACGACTTTGGAACCCGTGGATTTTGAAGCGTGTACCGGTTCGTCACTGCGGCGCCTTCCATACCGGTTGAGATGGTCTGAAGCGCTGCGGGGTCTTCAGGAGGCAGTCCCCGGATCCTGCGGCTGGCCCGGTGGATCGGCGTATCGATTGGCATGGGGGTAGTGGTTCCACTGCCAGAAGGGGTCTGCGACATGGGTGAGGAATACCCCGCACTTCCACCACTTTGTCACGTGCCTTGTGAGAGAACGGTCGACGCGACGTTTATTGAGGGTAGCGGCTCCTGAAAAGCACGGCGCTGGGGGCTGGCTATCGAGCGGGTGGAGAAGCACGCGCACTTTCTTCTTGTCCGTGCCTGCCTCTTAGCACTGTACCCACTACTGCTGGTGGCAGTATATACATACTAATTTCGCACTAACGAAATTTTTAGTGTGTCCCGTGAATTTCATTATAGGGGGACTCGACTGTACAAGATTGAGCGCTCTGACAGTAAGCTTTCCGTTGCATTAAAGAAGAAAATAAGTACCACAGAAATTGTGCCTCTAAAGTATGAAGGCACTTCGCTTCCTTTTCAAAAGAAATGCAGAATGTGCTATCATTAGAAAAAATTTTTGCACGGCAGGCCATGTCTAGATTATTGTGGATCAAACGCTCTGACCAGTGATTTTGCTAAACCTGCCGACTACGTAACGAGAGAAGACTATACTGCAATGATGAAATAATTGGGAGATGTGCACAGCCATGAAAGGCGCGCTTATTCGCGTGAAGATGCACATGTGCACAGACCACCTACACCACAATATGCAAGAGATCGCAAGGCTCTCATCTTCCTGGAACACGCCGATTCTCCTAGCCGGTTGCGAGTATCATGTCACTTACAGCCTACCTGCCAACCTGTGAACTTAAAAATTCGTAAAATTCCTGCAAGCATGACATAAATGGGGGCAGACAGCAAGCATTTTTTTTTCTAAGTTTGCTCTAAGCAGACACTTTTTGTGGGATACATACGCACTTTATTAACGATGATTTACCTTTAGACGCAGCACACAAGCAGCAGCAAACAGCAGACCCACAAGCAGTACATTGTTTTTATATTAGCAACTTTGCTGTAGCCGATTTGATTTGTTTCAGGAACTTGTCTGAATAAAATTGTTGCCCTTCTAGGGGCAAATGGAATCCTGGGCTACCACAAGAGGGCGGCAAATGTGCCATTACAATTTTTAATACGCTTCTGTGTGCTTACAACCTTGCACCGCTCCACCTTTCAGCATTTTTCGTAAAACTGGACAACATTCATAAAGTAGTAGAACGACCCCAAATATGCAAACTTTACAAAGAATTTGCGAGAGTTGGCAAGTATGTTTACAGGAATAAAACATAATTGCCGTTCTCATGGGGATTTTACTAAATACAGTGTAGACCGCTTATAATGTAAGTCGCCGGAGTCGCGAATATCCGCACTATAAGCGGTACCGCACTATAACCAAAGCAACAATTTTCAAGGCCCGCACATATGCAAAACATGTGCACCAAGCCGCCACGCGTATGCGACAGTCGAGGAATGCGGCTAGAATGTTTGCATTCAATTTACAGTCGAATCTCGTTAATTCGAACCAACTCACATGGCGGCGCCTCCGACCGGCATTGCTCCGGCACCGCCATGGAGTAAAAGCTTAGGAGAGACCCCTTAATGTCGCGCGCGAACAAAAAAAAAAATGCGGCGAAAATTTCACCTTCTCTCAAATGGCAAGGTCACCGATTCTGCGTTGCGCTGGAACATGCGTGTACGTGCCGACGTCTCAGCCACGCGTAGAAAATGTCAGTGAACCCTTCTTTCTCCTTTATGCTTCGTCTACTTTCTAGTCACGTGTTGACCTTGCACGCTGTGGCTACGGCGCAGAGGGAAGCAGCGGCGCTGTCCCAGGCCGGCCAACGAAACTGCTTACGCCAGTAAACGCCCGCTTCCCGATAACGGCAGAAAACGAAACTTCGGGGAGCTGGCGCCGGGCCGGCTGGAGCGGCGGCGCCTGCACGACAGCGGGCGCACACGGTGACAGTCGAAAGTGAGGGAGCTACGAGGGAGGGCGAGGGGAGCCACCGAAGCGGCGGAGTTGCCGAGGCAAAATCCGCTTCCCTGCCGCCCTCCTCCCTCACATTCCACGGTCTCCGCGTGCGCCCTTTGCCGTGCCGTGCCGGCACCGCCCGCTCCCTGAAGTTTCGTCTACTGCCGTTATCGTGAAGCGAGCGTTGGCCGGCGTTGGGAGTTTCGTGGCCCTCGCTCGCTATGCACGCCGTGATATTTCACGACTCGCACTCAAGATTCCGGTTTCAGCCTCACTGGCTGTTCGTTCGCACCACGTGCCCTTCTCCTCCACTTCGTCTCTCTTTCTTCCTCGAGCACTCCTTGGGGCGCCCGTTTGAGGGGAGCGTTCGCTGTCTTCGCTGACTTGCATACTCCCAGGCAGTCGCACTGTAACCGGTACTTTGTTTCACGCAACTGCACTATAAGCGATACGTGTATACATAGAGTGCTATGGGAAAATTAATGGGAGTCTGAAAAGACCGCACTATATCTGGTCCTGCACTATAAGCGGTTACGTTATAAGTGGTCTATACTGTATAAAAGCAAAAGTAACGGACTGGTTCATCACATCAGGTGTGTTGATGCAAAAAAACATCTTTTCCCCCGCATTCACAATTTCATACCTGCCAGCCTGAGAACCTCAAAATTCTGGAGATTTGCGAGCTAAGGAGGAAGGGGAGGAAAGAAGGGGGGGGGGGGGGGATCACGGCAATGACAAAGAAACACATTTTACTATCTTTTTTTCTTGGGCTAAGGCAACATCTGAAACAGCTCTGAATGACTGCCAGTACAGTTATTAGATGTCTTAGTGCTCGTACTGTGGCCAACAAAGGCACGCTCGTGTGTATAATTAAAGAACATGCACTATTTCCTGTGAACATGCTCTGCCGTATAACACAGCTGTACTGCGGAAAGGCTTAACTTATGGTTCCAGCCATTATGCAATGCATATTAGGTGTTTGCCTCGCATGCACTCCCCTACGCATGACTCGATCTGAAGCAAACCAAGCTAGGTGTACACTGTCTACACACATACGGCTGAGATTTACAACAGACTTCGGCTACAATGCAGCTGTGCTGCATGACTTTTATCACTGTTTTTCAGGAGATTCAAGGTTGTGTCCATACAATCGGAAGGACTGGTCGAAATTCAGGAGTCTCCCGGACAGATGGGGAGAGTTATGCACACTCATTCTTCCAGTCAACAAGATCCAACCTACCTTGATTTGAGCACACAGCAAGCATTCATGAGGGCCATTGCACTGCCCACATTCTGGTTGGGCGCAGTCGTCTGGCACCCCTGCACAAGACAGCAGCTAGTTGTTGCGAGAATGTTGCCGTGAGGTCACTCAAACCTTTCTTGTGTAATTTGCGCATTCAGACAACATAAGAAGCTGTTGTTGCCCCGATTCAGTCTACATAAATTCATAAGTGGTGTCCACATGGAATACTTATTCTGGGGGTCCACAATGCCAGGACCCACAATGCACCAGAAGTGCACCTGGACAGGGATGGAGCCTTACAAAATCATCTACTCAGGTTACACTTCCCTTCCAACGGGGAGGCCTCTCTCATGTGAACACAAGCCACAGCAACGGCAATCCATATTATGCAGTAATACAAACACAAGCTTTTGCATCGTTAGTAGAACACCCCCTCACTGACTAACGTCAAAACTTCACATTTTGTTTTTGGTGAGCTTTTAAATGCTTCTGTCTGTATTAAGCGATGTTTTGCGAATCTTTCAACAATTAAATTATCATAAAAGACCACACTACATGAACTTCGTGTGATGTCTTTGAGATCACTAGCTTTCAATGTAATGACCTGATCTCATCTTATACATGAGGTTGTGCAACTATTTCATGGTTTGCTCAGAGCTTCGTGCACATAAAATGGGATGAGGATGTGTGCATGAACCAGTGCAGATTAAGCAAATCGGTTTATTTTATTCACTTATTGCTTGTATTAGGTAGAAAGACACATAATATATGTACAATACTCCGACAATTGCAATAGGTGCAAGAACACCTATAGTTGTTTCTACTCCAATTGTATGTCAATCTATCCTCGTAAATTCATTGTATGGCAAGATTAGTCTCATTTAGCCTGTAATTTCTACTATCATATTGTTCTCAGAATGTTACAAATAGAGAGAAGTGTTTAAGGTATCAAGGATAATGAACTATGGTGTTAGTTCACACAAATCTTATCCAGACTGAGGAACACACATACTCAAAAGTGCTGAGTTATTTACGCACAGGAAATCACATAAAGGATTGAATTCGTTGCAAAGGTAAAACAAGCCTGCTCAAAAATAAAAGTACGGCAGAGCTCATCTCGCGATAACTATGGTGTGAACATGGCAAACCTTGCAAGTGTAGAGGCCTGCAGCAGACAGGAAAGTCGCAGAATGGGGCACACCTCAAGGCACGTGATAGCGGGGCTTCCTTTCGGTGTCCTGCACAGACAGCAGATCTGTGTTTCCAGCACGCAATCGTTGCTGACATAGTAATAGACAGGCCCTTCGCAAACCATACAGCACTTGCTGAGAAGAATAAGAAATGTATCTTTCCAGAATGCGTGCAGAACGTCGAGCAGTGGCTTTCTGGAAGTTCTCAGTCTTTACCTTTGATCTACTTTTATACAGTGGGATGGCGGCCATATCTGCAAAAACAGGGAATATGTATAGGATCCTGTACCACCCTCATTCTCAGTGATTTGTCTTTAGCACAACTTTACAAGGGCCTTAGGTGCCGCCTTGCCAAATTAAATGTAATTAAGGCTTTTAGGTACATAGATGACTTCTTAATATTCCTTTACTGCAGCTAGACTCATTTGAATCACTAGCCAATAACACACTAACCTTCGTACGTGCAGGCTTAGCGCCACTAGAAACAGCCCACGAGATGCCGTCAGGTAACAGTATTAGATTCCTTGACACTAGACTTTTATTTCAGGACGAACAGGTTTACTCGAAGTACGAACCACACGGGAATAAGCCACTGCTTCTGTAAGACTCTCCTCATTCAAAACTAGTTGAGAGGGGCATTGCAGAATCGTGTCTTTATATCGCATTGTGTAAGTCTTGTCCTGAACTAACGGCTGCTAGCTTCAATGAACAAACCCTCCCTCTGACTGCTCCTGGGTACCCCACTCATGTCGGTGTCGTCGAAGGCATCCAAAATGAAAGTCGTCAAAACTGCCCGATGCCTTGCGGGCTTCTGCTGGTAAGCAGAAGTTTGCGGTGATTCCGTACATTCACGGCTTGTCACATCGACTAAAAAAACATTGAGCAATAGGTGGTTCAAGTTGTTTTATCTGCTCCTGACAAGCTTCAAAAAATACGCAGAATGACCAATCCTGGCACCTCGCACAAGCTTGGGTGCAATAATAAACACAAGGACAAGTTCGTCAAATGTGCAGAATCGATTGTGTATAGTATACTGATTTTTTATGGCGAGACTTGTATAGGTCAAAGTTGGAGGTGCGTAAATGATCGCCTCCATGAACATTGTAGAAATGTGAGGAACAAGAGTGGAGGGTTTCCTGATGTGCACTGTAGGAAGTGTGAATCTAGTGATGATCCTAGTGCTTTTTCCTGTTCCGGTCAAAGCGCAGACTCGAGTGTGAAATCGAGCTGTGTGCCAATCGATCAAGAATGCACCATCATCACGAGAAGCAGCTGCCAACTCACACGTGAAATTATCGAGGCAGAGATGATTAATAGTTTAGGGGAGAACTGTGTGTCAAAGCCATTGATTCCTTTATCTTTGAAGTAATTACGATACTTGAGTCGTCACTGATTGTTTTGCTAGCTGCACTTGCATGATGTTCGGCCATGAAGTGCCTTTATATTACACTGTGCGGGTCTCAATAAATTGTTGCAAGTTAGCACTCATGTGTCTCCCATCTTTCACTATCCTCGTCTGGTTGTGCGCTTAAGGTTGTTAAAGCGAAGCTTTATATTGTTACGGAGCAGTGGGGCATGGTGTGTCCATAAACAAAGAAGACGATTTGGCAAGGAGAGCACGAGGCTGGTTTGGGCAGCCATCTTGTGTATCCAGCGTTGCTGCAATTTGTAAATATGTGTAAATACACCTTCGCATGACCATTTCTGCCCCATGGCATTTTGGTGGAGGTGCTGGGTCTTCCCAAGAGACCACGGAGCTCCTCAGGGGTCGTCGCCTCGGTATTAACATCATGACAGAGGACGCGGGACCCCTGCGCCAGCGGTGACAACCCCAACCATTGTCTTGGCATATCCAAAAGACTCGGGAACGTTCCGCGGAACCGATAATGTCGACGTGGAAGACTGAATCGCCATGTATGAGCGTGTGACTACCCACAACAGCTGGGATGCAACTGTAATGCAGGCAAACTTGATGTTCTACTTGCAAGGCACAGCGAGGATGTAGTTTGACAACCACGAAGATGAGCTTACGGACTGGGAAACGTGTAAGCAGAACCTGAAGGACTTGTTTGGCCATCCACTCGGGCGGAAGAATGCCGTTAAGAAAGAACTAGCGACTCGTGCGCAAACGTCGACGGAATCGTACATCGCTTATATCCAGGACGTGCTTGCTCTGTGCCGCAAGGCTGACAGTGACATGTGCGAATTGAGCAAGGTCAGACACGTTTTGAAGGGCATTGCTGACGATGCTTTCAATCTGTTAATGAGTAGGAATTGCACGACAGTCGGCGATATTATCAAGGAGTGCCAACACTTTGAGCAAGCAAAGAGCCACGCGCTCTCCTTGAATCGTCTTCTTGTTCATGGACACACCATGCCCCACTGCTCCACAACAATATGTCTAGGCGAAATCACCTGTGTGCAAAAAATTATCATCATCAGCATTGGCTCGAGCGTCGTCTTCCGCAGCTGGCTCGTTCGCGCCCCTCGGGTTGCGCTCGTGCTCACGCGCTCGTGCCACTGCTCCCGCATTCGTTGCCGTCATCTTCTTCCACAGTTGGCTGCAATGCCGCTCATCATTCCAGCGTAGCACTTCGCTTCTCTTCTGTCGTCATAATAGGAGAGGGCGCGTTTACGGTGGTATGAGCCATTCATTGTCTTACGTGACGGACAGAATTAATTTTCAAGCAATTTAATTTTGAAGAATTGCAAACGGCAATGCGACAATGGCGGACTGCGAGCATACTGTCAGTGACGTCGTTCTCTCCGTTGCAGCCAAACGTGTGTAACCTCATAATTGAGAAATACTTTATTGAACCCTCGGGATTAACCCAGTGATAAACACCGGGGCCGCACGTTTCAACTTCGCTGGTTAACCATCTTCACGGAGTGGAAGGGCCAATGAATTTTCTTGTCATGTCTTACCAACACACCCAAACAGCCAGCATTATTCAGCACTATTCAGTTAAGGTACAAGGGAGGCTGATCAGAATGGAATTGAACACGAGTTTTGGACGAAACAGAGTTCAGGAGCCGTTTTCCCAAAGTCAACATGGAGCCATTGAACACCCATATGTGGGGATAATTGGGGCAGCACAAAGCTGTGCTCCCCAATTAAAACTTTGCAGTGAGTACTATCTGTTGTACACAAAACCTGTAACTACTAGATCCCCAATTAAATTTCAGCATCCATGTAGCTGCAGTTAAGCTCACACAATATTGGGGTTTGTGAACAGACTTTCAAAAGGACCTAGAGCAACAGCTCTGAGGCTTCATGTTCAAATGATGCCTATTGTCCGTGAGCTGTGTTCCTCGATGTGAAAACATCACCAAGCTGCATTTCCTTCCGGAGTGTTTTTCAAAGGTGTGCCACCTATTCTGTTCTTGACCAAGAGAGCTCTGCCCAGCAAATCCCCTGAGCATGCACAGCTTCGGTTTAGCTGCTGCCTGGCTTCCTATGTATGCAAAGACAGGACTATGGATCTCCAGCCCTCATTCAGTTTCTACTGGCAGCAGTTGACCTTTGATGCCCTCTGCCAGCCACATCACAGAAGCTGCAGGACAAGGGTGAAATTCAGGTACTGTGTGCACAATTGTGCACCCAAAGATAAAGTATCAAAAGCAAAAGTTCTGATGAAAATAATCATATTGCTACATGCATATTGCGTGTTTCTTCTGGACGAGGCGCGCGGGCGCCTAGACGAAGAAGATGAACAGCTCGGGGCTCTCGAGCTATCGGCTGATCTGGCCAGCGCTGCAGCTATCTTTTGTAAATATACTTGTAAATAGTCTCTTGTACTTAATCCTTCGTTCGCGTAACATTTTGGTGGCGCGTGCCGTTCCCCGTCCTCGCCACGGAGCTCCGCAGCGGCCGCACCGTCCAGCTTTCCGCTATGGCTCCCGGTGACGACACCTCGTCTGCTGCTACTACTGCAACTCCAACCACAACGTACGTCACGGTTGCCACTCCCCGCGATCCTGGCATATTCTCCGGCCAAGATAATGTCGACGTTGATGACTGGCTAAGCATGTATGAGCTTGTTAGCCGCAACAACCACTGGGACCCTACCATAATGCTAGCTAATGTCCTCTTCTACTTGGGCGGAACACCTCGTGCCTGGTTCCGGACACACGAGGAGGAGATCTCTAGCTGGGACGCTTTCAAGGAGAAGCTCCGCGACCTCTTTAGAAATCCGACCTGTCGGCAGCAGGCTGCAAGTAAAGAGCTTGCTACCCGAGTGCAGTCTTCCACTGAATCGTATGTCTCGGTACACAGGCCCATATCGAGTGCTGCGTGCCGTGACTCCAGTTACGTATGAAATCGCCCCAGTCAGTACCAGTGCCTCGTCTGCCCCGCCTTCCACAGACGTTGTGCATGTAGCACGCCTAAACCCGTACTACCTTCCTGTTCCCACTGATATTTAGACGCACCGAGACGGTGCTTCTGCCGCCGGGGATTATGCTACATGCATATTGCGTGTTTCTTCTGGACGATGCGCGCGGGCGCCTAGACGAAGAAGACGAACTGCTCGGGGCTCTCGAGCTATCGGCTGATCTGGCCAGCGCTGCAGCTATCTTTTGTAAATATACTTGTAAATAGTCTCTTGTACTTAATCCTTCGTTCGCGTAACAATATTGTTACGTGTGGAAGGACACAGACGAAAGAGGCTATTTACAGGCTATTTACACTGGAGCCAGATAGCCAGGCCCACACTCGCTCACACCAAGAGCACAGACACACTTCATCGTCTTTCTCGCGGCGGCTCGTCTCCTGAACATCTTTCGATATCGTAATAATATTTAAGACGTGTCGCATACATGTTTAAACATTTCTGATTTGACATGTGCTGCAAGCTTGAATAATATGCTTAAAGTGCCTTAATGAGTTAAGGCAGATGGCTGCATGCTAGCTTACGGTGTCAAAGTGCTGTCATGTTCATTCCTTTCATTGTTTTTCACTGTGTTTTTTAAAACATCAGACATTTTTCAAGTGGCTGGATTGATTCTTTACAAGTATGCTAGACATGAAATAGTTTTTTCTCGTATCTGACGTTCCTGTAAAAGTTCTCCCATGGAGTCCACATCTGTAAACATGACAAAACTCCTGAAGAACTGAATACAGTTGAACCCTGTTATAAGAGGTACGGATATAACGGACAATCGGTATAATGGACACTATGCGCCCACATGGTTGTTTTTAAACATCATACATTTTTCAACTGGATTGATTCTTTACAAGTATGCTAGACATGAATAGTTCCTTTCTCGTATCGGACGTTCTTGTAGAATTTCTCCCATGGAGTCCACATTCTGTAACAATGACAAAACTCCCTGAAGAACTGAATACAGTTGAACCCTGTTATAAGAGGTACGGATATAACGGACAATCGGGTATAATGGACACTATTCGCCACATGGTTGGCCGCCCATACTCTCTTCCATTATTTGATCTCTTTTGTAAGAGACACCGGATATAGAAGGCAATTGGTTGTAAAGGATAAGTTGTCCGTGAATTTTGGTCAATAACCTCACTTATAACTGACATTCTAAACCTTACATGTGGTGCCGTCGACCACTGATTGCAGTTACATCCGTTGTGGAGCAAAAGGAAGCGACCGACGTGCGCATAGTGGATCAGTCGGCAAAAAAAAAAAAAAACGATTTAAAGGCTACTGCAATGGGAATACTCACAGAGAAGCACTTCAAGCTTACCGCCAAGGGTAGGTAGCCCGCAACACACGCCACAGTAATACGACCACAAAATACAACGACACGCAAGCACGCTCTCGGTGCGCAAGCAAGGAATCGGTTGTGACAAAACCGAAGGCCAGCGGCGCTTGGTCCTGTTACCACCAGATTGAGCGGGTCCGCTTTAATATAGTATGTGGGCACCAGGTCTCAACGTCTGTCTGGTTTTTCCTCACCCAGAAGTAGCGAGCGCAACTGTGCGTGCAGGCACTTGAGCGGGCAAACTCTCGGAATTGCTCGGACACAACAAAACTAAGCCGCTGGCATGACGGCGGCTGTGCGCGGAAAAGACCGGAAAGGGTGAAGAAACGGGAGTCCCGAGGGGAGCGAAAGTTGCGGGGAGATGCGTGAAAAAAAGCTATGACCTCCAAGATATGCGCGGCGGCATGCGTAAATCTCGGAGGTCAAGGAGGAGCGAATTTTGCTTTCCCACCCGCCTAATAGATGGCGGTAATTACCTCTGCCACCGAAGCGGTGGAGATTCCGAGGCCGGCTTGAGCGAGCTAAGAATCACCAGAAAGCGAGACAATAGCCAAGTCAAAACCAAAACGAGCCGGTTGTCGTTATGGATGACAACAGTCCCGACAAATCTCAAGGCTATGCTTTTAGAAATCATCTATTTTACCCATCATTTCACCCATTTATACATTCCGTATAATGTTTTATTTAGTTTCATTTATAATTTCTATGTTTTGCTTAGGCTTCACCAGGCAAGCCCGCAGGTGACCCGATCAAACCCTGTCCACAGTGTATAGCCAAATTGCCTTCACCCTACTGAAAAAAAAACAAATTACGGGTTTTACATGCCAAAACCACGATCTGATTATGAGGCACGCCGTAGTGGGGGGACTCCGGAATTGGACCAACTGGGTTTCTTTAAACGTGCACCTAAATCTAGTACACGGGTGTTTTCGCATTTCGTCCCCATAGAAATGCGGCTGCCGTGGCCAGGGATTCGATCCTGCGACCTCGTGCTCAGCAGCCCAAACACCATAGCCACTGAGCAACCACGGCGGGTCTTCACCCTACTGTTCCAATTTTCTTTCTCCACATGCTGTTGTCTGATCCATGTGCAAACTGATTTTCATGTGCTTCGTCAACGCAAGACAGCCATTATTCACTGTCGTTGCCAGGCTGTCACCGCCATCAGTATGGCGAACAGCTCCATCAAGCGCCGTACTTTCCTGACTCGCAAAAAAGTGGACATCACTGCAGATGTAAAGTGCGGAACGAAGCAAGCAGGCGCCGCCAGGAAATTTGTGTTGTCTAGAAAGACGATCGGCAGGATTTGGACCTAACGAGAAAAGCTGTTAAAGAAGCGCCAACCAGAGCAAGCAGATCGAAACTGCGTAAGTCATCCCCATCCTGCCTTAGAAGAAGCGCTTCTGTGGATACACGATGCGCGGAGCAAGAACATACCGCTCAGCGGACCCTTGGTTCAAGCCAGAGCCAGGCAGCTTGCATTTGCCTTGGCATAGAGATTGAGGACAGTCAAGGAGGGTTCGACCACTTCAATGAACATCTTGCTGTTACAGAAGACCTCTGTGATGAGAATATAATCAGGATGGTGCAGGGAAAATGAGAATTAGTGAAGACAGTGCCACAGATGTGTCTGACAATGAAAGTGATTGTGAAGCACCAATGACTTCCGGGGAGGTAATGACAGTACTTTGGCCAAGTTCGTCAACGCATACAGCTTTGGACCAGTGACCGTGAAGGAACTTTGGCCTTGTCACTATGCTGGAAGAAGCTGTGCTGAAGAACACTGTCAATGCAGCCATGAAGCAAGCCAAGCTTGAAAACTATTTCACCAGTAATGTAGTGTAACAACAAATGTCAAATAATAAGCCTTTTTTTCAACAGGTTATAGCCTTCTGTGCTTCTTTAATTGTATGGTGCCAATATCGAAATAAGGGCTGGTAAAAAATGAGAACTTGGCACCCTGCTTATAAGAGACCTCATATAATGAGACATACAATGCTCCCCGGTAACGTGTCTCTTATGAAGGGGTTCAACTATACTCAAGTCATTCTACAGTTCTTTGTTTTTCATAATTCTGAAGATGTAGTGAAACTAAACTTTGAATGGATAGAAAATACTAGCACCTGAAGGGGCTACAACAATCTTCCAATGAAAAACACAGCTACTCTAGAGCAACCCACCGTTGTCTGAGGACGTTATTTCAGGCCCTTGGCAAGATGTGAGATCAGTTTTCAGGCCATAAGGCCTTGCTTGACTTTTTAAAAAGTGCTGGTCTGGACCGTAGGCTTTTGGCAGACCTAATTGCTTGTTATGTTTACATTCTTCTGTCATCACCCATCATGCTCCTCTTTCTTCCCTTTCCCCAACGCAGAGTAGCTGGCTGGAGGCCAGTGTTGTACACGTTCCTCTAAACAGGAACGAAAGCTCGTTCCTCATTCCTTCCAATATTGAAACGAGTTCCTATTACAAGTTCTTTAATGCGAAAGGAACGCGTTTCAGTTACACTTCGAACATTGGAACGTGTTACATTAACGTTACATTTTCTGGTTCTTTAATTAAAATATAGTGTCGGAAAACCCTCAGGCGAAATAAAATGAGCAAATTTAAACTCGCATCGAACTAGTATATTATACGAATTTGAACATCGCGGCAGCAGATTATCTCGAAATAAAAAGAATCCAAGAAAACGCTCCTATAATAATTTTTTCAGGGAGCACCGGACATACTCTAGACATGTCTAACTGCAACTTTGTGCTCGTCTATTACAAGTGCAACCATATGGCACTTTCCACTTCGGTTTTCAAATGCGCAGTCAGATACTGTGCTTCAGGTGTGTAATAGAAAGTTACTCACATGCGCCAATATAATTAAATTTCTTGCAGAAGAAACCTCATCGAAAGAAACAATACATAGGCGTTTAATGAATGCTAATTCAATATTGCAGTATGAGTGGGAAAAAGAAAATGTCCATATTACATATTCGCAACTTAGTTAAGTCCTTGTTTGAACTCGGCAAGAGTTCATCTCGAGTTGGTGCTGAAAGATGAACCCGTTTTCAAGCGAAGCTTGTATTGACTCACAAGTGTTGGTTGGTGGTGGTTTTGTCATGCTAAAACCCTATCGAAAACATGTCGAAAACTTGCGTCTCATTCCCTTGGTATATCCAAAATGGCATGGAAGGGTACGAATGTATGACTAACAAACTGATAGGTCATGATACACAATAACATCACATGCTCGTCAGTTACGTCACGATTAACGATAATAAAATCACATGTGGCTTATACCCAATTGGATATGTGCGTATGAGCCAGGGACAAGAAAGGAAGGAAGGAAAGAAAGAAAGGAAGAAACAACGATGAAATCACGTGGGGCTCATACCGGGGCCGCACATTTCAGCTGCGCTCCCAGAGTAAGCTGGTGCGGGAAAGAAAAGCTGCGCGGGCGCCAGATCACATGACGTGCTCGACCAATCAGGGTCGTTTGGTGTGTCCCGGGGAGGAAAGGAAAGGAGCTTGGCGCGCGCTCTACGGGTTTCTCTCGCCTCAGGTCAGGCAGCGTCTGGATGGGAGGGCCGCGCATGGCTCGTTCCGCGAGGAGCAGGCTGGTTTTTGA
>NC_051160.1:186498001-186527231 GCF_013339745.2 Dermacentor silvarum
CGTGTAAAAGATTAGGGAGGGTTGCGTGTGTGCTATACAATGTAACAAGTATTGTGTCTTATTTAACACAAAACAAGTCACCAGTAGCTTAGGTTATATTCTGTTAGGGTAAGGCTAGTTCTACTTCTTGAATTGTTCTATGACATTAAATAAATTAAAAAGGCTGTGTTCTTTCAAATACTGCCCGGTATATTCTTTGCGCATTCTGTAAGGATGAGTCCGAGTTCATATTTCGATTGTTGAACGACTTCCTCGAGAGAGTTCGTCACCCAGCCCCGCACACCAGTACTTCTAGCGTTTTTTGTTGAGAAGCTGAGCTTGTTGGTCCTGATTCATGGCAAAAAAAAATAATGAGCCATTCCAGCCTGTGAAGGTGGATAACCAGCGATGCTGTTTAGCACACGACACACTGGGGACACAGAATGAGGAGACCGCGTATAGTCCGGACTCCCAAGGTGCAACACGCCTACGAAGAGTGACGGCAGGAACAGAGATGAGTGCTACACGCGGCACCCTACTACGACGAGAGAAGTAAAATTCAGAATAGAGACACGATATATACACACGAGACGCTGCCGGCACCCCGGGAGAGTGGTAGGAAACTAGGCATGTAAGCGGTTGGAACGTCTACAAAGAGGGGGCGGTGCGAACGTAGACAGAGCGGACGCGAGTCGGCCTTTTGGGCAAAGATCCGATCGTAGCTGAGATTCGATCCGACACGTGAGGGCGACACCCTCATGGTATACTTCCCTGTACCCCGCGCGTTCCGGTGCTGTGAGAGCAGATGCCGGGCTGCCTACGAAGCAGCCCAATGGACCGCACGGCAAAAATCTCCGAAGGCACCTGGAACAACAGCACCACTGCAGAATCCGGCGCACCATCAACAAATGCATCATCTGCAGCGAGGCACTGTGGTTGAAGCGAGCCTCCCCCGCATGCGTGGCCGCCTCCAGCGCTGTCCGCACCCCCTGTCACCCAGCCACAAAAGTGACAATGCTCAATGTCCTTCCCTACAAGGAGGGGTTTGAGTAACCCCGAGTTGTGGCACAGGAGGGAAGAGGCACTGGTGGCTTGAAGAAAACTCGTCGCAGGTGCCTCTGCTACCAGAAACGATGGTGTGCCGGTGCAGGATGACAGCGGAACCACCCTCCGCCCACCTGAGCAGGACAGTACCCAGGGCTCACCAGGACGAGCGTGAGAGGTGGTTGAGCAGGCCGCATACCGGGAGCTGCTTGCTAGGGCATCTCCTGCGCCACTCAGGCAGGGCAGTGACGGGGAACTGAAGGAGGCTTCCCCGTAGCAGGCGTCAACGCTGGCCGAACAGGACAAGGCCATAAGTCCCCCTTCTGAGACGCCTACTACACCGACTGATCAGACCAGCCCCGTGAGCCAAATGGCAAACGTGGTGGCGGCGGAAGCCGGTGGAGAACCTTCTCCTGAGCTTGCAGGAAGCCACAATAACAACGGAGAATTGAATTGAATTTGGTGTTTTACGTGCCAGCCAGGACATCACAACGCAGGAGGAGTCTGTCGGGACCATACGACCAGAGGACGGCACCTGCATATTAGGGGAGGAGACGCCTGAGCTGCGAGCATTGAGCCGATTGCTGGAGTCTACATGGGATTGGACACGGTTTGAAAACACCGTTGACCGTGCCATCGCAGCCGCAACTGAACACCTGCGGCTGCCAGAAGGGGGCTCGCGCCAATCTAGGAGGCGCGAGGTTAACTCCGACAATCCCCAGCGTACAGAGATCCTGTACAGGCGGAACCGGCGCTGAGCGGTGATGCTAATCACTGAAGACCCATGCAGCTCTGCCTCATGGATCGCGGCGCACTCCAAGACTAATACACGATCCTCTGGTCACCGGTAGCTGTCGACACAGGCATGCTGCAGTCCAGGACGACCACAACTGGGGAACTAGACCTGTGCCCCTTCTCTGCGGACGAAGTCGCAGCCAATCTCCTTAAGTGCAAGAACTCAGCTCCAGGGGAGCACCGCCTGACGTACCACTTCTGGAGGCAGGTGGACCCCGAGGGCATGTTCCGGGCGGCGGTATTCAAAGTCAGCCTCTTATACCACCACACGCCCCTCAGCTGGAAGTCAACGAATACTATCCTGATCCACAAGAAGGCTGACCGCGTAGGACCCCACCAACTGGCGCTCTATTGCCCTTGGTCGCCCTTTTGCCAAACTGTATGCCGGCTGTCTCAACACCCGGCTGCGGAGGTGGTTGGGCGAGCATGCGGTAGGCTCCAGGTGTCAGAAGGGCTTCCTGTCGCACGATTTGGTGTTCTAACACAACTTAGTGCTGCAGGGACGCCTGGGTGATGACAGGACGGAAGGTGGGGATCTATGTGTGGGGTTCCTCGACTTTGCCAACGCCTGCGGGTTGGTTGCCCATCAGGTCATCGTCGACGCTGTCCGCGGCGCCGGCGTGAGGAGGCCTTCGCTAACATTGTGGAGGATCTCTACCGTGCCAATGCCACCAGCGTCGTGGCTGCTGCAGGCAGTACGGAGCCCATCACCATCGGAGCTGGGCTGAGACAAAGCTGCCCTCTGAGCGGCCTGCTTTTCAAATTGGTGGTGGACCCGGTCATTTGTGCAGTACAGGGAGGTGATAGGCAACGTAATATTGGCACATGCCGTCACATATGAGCCATCTGCTGTGGCACGTACTTGCTTGGGGGTTGGAAGAAGAAGAGAACGTTCTCTTCTTCTTCCCGTCAACTCGCGTGATGCCGTATTCAGTGTCGCCAAACCGCAGACGCACGGCGCTACAACCTTCGCCACCGCGAGGTTGCCTACAATCCTGGCGATGAAGTGTGGGTGTGGACCCCCATCCGACAGCTGGGCCGGTCAGAAAAGTTGCTGCGTCGCTACTTCGGTCCCTACAAGATTGTACGGCGACTCAGTGACGTTACCTACGAGGTTCTCCCAGAAGGCACCCCAAGAAACTCCCGTCGGCTTCCTCAAACTGAAGTGGTTCATGTTTCAAGACTAAAACCATATTTTTCGCGCCGTGACTCGACCGTGAAGTGACTATACTACATTAACGACTTACGCCATTCTTTTTTTTTGTTCGTTTTGGTTGTGTTCTGTGTTTTTTTCCTTTTCTTCCTTCTTTCACAGCAGCAGATTGTTCTTTCGCGTTACGACACATTTCTTTCATTTATATTGTCACCCTTATTTTTTTATATATTTTTTACATTCATTTCCAGCATCGAGACGATGCTTCTTTAGGAGAGGGGGTAATGGCACATGCCGTCACATATGAGCCATCTGCTGTGGCACTTACTTGCTTGGGGGTTGGAAGAAGAAGAGAACGTTCTTTTTTTGGTCTGGTTCCAGTAAAGACGGGGACTTCTGGCTGGCTCTGTTGTTTCACCAGCGACAATATCCTTGCTTACGCCGACGACCTGACGCTGCTGACCGTGGACCCCATGACCTTGCCGCCCGGCTAGGGCTGTGACTGAGCGCCGCCAAGTGCCCATTTCTACACCTGTCTGGTCGCCACCCCGTGGGCACACGGCCCACAACCTTCATCGTTGGTGGCGACCCGATTCCAGCATTGTGAGACTTCAAGGGGCACAGGTTTCTGGGCCGGCCTGTGGGATTCAGGCTGCGGCCGGACAGCAGCAATGTCGACTAGGCCATCCGCCTGGGCAGAAAGCTGCTCTCCTCCACGCTTGCCCCATAGCAAACGCTGGATGCCCTTAAAACGTTCTTGTATCCAGCCCTGAACTTAGTTTAGGGTGGGCGTCACCTGCAAAAAGGAGTGACAGCTCTTAGACTAGGAGCTCCGCCCGCTAATCAAGAAGACCCTGTATGTGCTAGCCAGAGCAGTACAGGGATCCCCTTTGCGGCAGAGCTGAGTGACATCTGTCGGGTGGACGGGACCTTCAAGCTGCTCACGTGGACTGACTTGAAGGTCCGACAGCGAGCGACAGACGAGCTGTAACAAGTGGTAGCCCGGCGACTGAGGCGGCCAGTGGACACCGAGGTGTACCTCTCAGGCGCGACGGAGGGCGAATTCATACATACGTTCACATAGCTGCAGTCTGTGTGGACAGAGGCCACAAAAGTCTCCCGTCGCCTCTCCATCGCCTGAGAGATACCAGACCAAGGGGCCCGCGTCACCTGCGGACAGGCCTCCGTCGGCAAGGAACCGCCACAAGCTGATTAGGTCCATCCGAGCACTCCTCGGAAAGGATCGGAACAGCACCCTGCGCAAGAAACCTAACAAGGGCAAGGCGACGGTGTACGTAGTGGCAGACCCCACCATCGCCCAGTTCATGAGGTCCGGCCGCTACACGCGGTTTATAGACTGGCGTTCATAACATTGAGCCCGGCTCAATCTCTTCCCCTCAACGCTATACGAATCTGGGCACGCGCAGCAGACAAGTGATGTAGCTGCTAACGGTAAGGGGGGGGGGGGGAGGGGAGACCCTAACGCTAGTCCTCTGCAATTGCATGAGGCAGAGCCAGGCTATGGCGGAGCGCCATAACGCCATCATCGACCTAGTGAAAAAGGCTGCTCTGGTGAAGTTCACCGTGATAGCGGAAAACTAGGTTGTCAGCAACACCTTTCTCAAGCCCGACCTGCTGCTGGCCCGCCGAGAGGAAGCACTCGTTCTGGACGTCTCCCTGCCCATTCCAAAACCGGTTGCAGGCGTTCCTGGTTGCCTGGAAGACCAAGGAGGAGAAGTACGCCCCTATGCACCGACATCTCCTCCGGCGGTTCCAGCGGGTGACGGTGGACGCTGTCGTGGTTGGCTGCCTTGGCACCTGGGACCCAGGAAATGATCGTGTCCTCCGCAGGATCTGCAGCAAGCAGTACCTGCGGACTATGAAAAGGCTGTGCATCAGCGACACGATATGCTTCTCAGCACAGCACAGCACAGCACAGCACAAAAACCATATTGGCCCTTCGTAATGTATTTGATTGTTTTTTAGAGAAGCGCTATTAATATTGTTACAGGTAACTCTCCGTGAAAAGAGGGTTTATTCGGACGCAACCGACGGTCTTGGGCGCCAGCCGAGGTTCTGCTATCGCTAGGAGAACGTCTTCTTCTTCTGCCCCCCTCGTACTCCGTGTCCCACTACTGCTTGTGGCACATACCCAATCATACAAGGCTTTCGCGCTTGTAACACATCCCCCCACGTAGACGAAGCCCACCGGGCAAGTCAAACAGCATCTCGAGTGGTGCAGGGCTTCAAGCGGGCAACATGAGTCACTTCAGTCTTTGAAGACCGTCGACCATTTGAAAGGAGACGTGCTATGCGGTATGTCAATTCGCTTATACGATCTAACACAACGTAAGGTCCAACATAGTGCGCCAGTAGTTTTTCGCACAACCCACGTTTTCTGGTAGGCGTCCACATCCACACTAAGTCACCGGGATCATATGTGACGTGTCGGTGTCGGCGGTCGTAACGTGCCTTCGAGCGATCTTGTGAAGCAAGAGTGCGCAAATAAGCAAGGCGGCGGGCTTCTTCTGCACGACAGATTGTCTCCGATATGCAGGCATCATCGTGGTTCAGAAATGGGAAGATCGTATCGAGGGTATAACGTGGCGGCCGAGCGTAAAGAAGAAAGAAGGGGCTGTAGCCGGTAGTTTCAGTGCTGGGCGGTGTTAAATGCATAAGTTACGAAAGGTAGAACGCTGTCCCAGTTCTTATGATCCGTCGACACGTACATGGACAACATGTTCGTGAGAGTTCTGTTGGTGCGTTCCGTAAGGCCGTTTGTTTGTGGATGGTACGGCGTAGAGTGTCGAAAACTTGAACAACACAGGCGAAGCATCTCTTCAACCACATCTGCAGTAAACTGGCGCCCGCGATCGCTAATAACGACTTTAGGAGGCCCGTGTCGAAGGATTATAAAACGTAGTAAGAAAACGCACACGTCGGCTGCAGTAGCCGATGGTATTGCGGCCGTCTCACAGTAGCGTGTCAGGTGGTCAGTGCACACTACGATCCAACGATTTCCACTGGAGGACCGTGGAAACGGGCCGAGAAGGTCGATCCCGACTTGCTCGAATGGAGTCCTTGGGGGTGGCACAGGGTGTAATCTACCAGGAGGAGGACTTGTGGGACGTTTGCGACGTTGACATTCGTTGCAGCTAGACACGTACTGTTGCGTCGTCTGACGCATATTAGGCCAGTAAAATCGTTCTTGAAGACGGCAAAGCGTTCTAGCTGCTCCCAAATGACCGGAGGTTGGTTCGTCATGCATAGCCCGCAAGATGGAAGTGCGTAGACTTTTCGGGACCACCAGGAGATATCGTGAGCCTGTGGGAGAATAGTTCTTCTTGTACAGAAGCCCATCACGTGTGCAATAACGATTGGCTGCTGATTTCTGTTTGGCAGCAAGCAGTTTTAAAGTGTCGTCGTTTTGCTGCTCAGTCTTAAAGGTATTGAGATCAGGAAATGCTGGCTCCAAGGCTACGATGTAGTGGTCAAAGTTGTCCGCGTCACAGTCCGTCGTGGGAAGCGGTAGCCGCGACAGGCAGTCGGCGTCGGAGTGCCGTCGACCGCTTTTATAGGAAACGGTGAAGTCGTACTCCTGTAGACGGAGTGTCCAACGTGCAAGCCTACCAGGATGGATCGCGCAGATTGACGAGCCAGCACAGCGAGTGATGGTCTGTGACGATGGTGAAAGGGCGTCCGTACAAGTATGACCGAAAGCGCTGTACTGCGAAAATCACCGCGAGACATTCTTGTTCTGTGACGGTGTAATTGCGCTCGGGCTTGCTCAGAGAGCGACTGGCGTACGCTACGACGTGTTCTTTGGTGTCGAAGCGTTGAATAAGAACTGCGCCGACACCAATACCGCTAGCATCCGTGTGCAGTTCAGTGGGAGCCAAGGGAATCGAAGTGTTTGAGAACTGGATGGGACGTCAAACGGAACTTCAATTCACGAAAAGCACACGCACATTCTGGGGTCCAGTCAAATTGAACGCCTTTCTGAAGCAGACACGTCAATGGATGCGCGATGTGAGCAAATCCGGGAATAAACCGACGGAAGTATGAGCACAGGCCCAAGAAGCTTCGTAGCTCTTTTACTGAGCGAGGTTGCTGAAAGGCTTCGACCGCAGCAGTTTTTGCTGGATCAGGTCTTATGCCCTCTTTGTCCACTAGGTGGCCTAGAACTAGTGTTTGGCGTTCTCCAAAGCGACATTTGGAGTTTAGTACCAAGCGTGCTTTGCCTAGGCACTCTAGTACAAGATTGAGGCGAGCGTTGTGTTCACTAAACGTGCGTCCGAAAATCACGACATCATCCAAATAACACATGCAGACTTCCCACTTCAAACCACGCAGAATGTTGTCCATGAAGCGCTCAAAAGTTGCAGGTGCGTTACACAGCCCAAACGGCATCACATTAAATTCGAAAAGTCCGTCGGGTGTCACGAATGCCGTTTTTTCCTTGTCTGCCTTGTGCATCGGAATCTGCCAGTATCCGGACCGCAAGTCTACACTCGAAAAGTACGAGGCCGAAGAAAGGCAATCTAAAGCATCATCAATCCGTGGCAAAGGGTATACGTCTTTCTTAGTAACGGCGTTGAGGCGGCGGTAATCAACGCAAAATCGCCATGTGCCATCTTTCTTTTTAACTAGAATTACTGGGGCTGCCCACGGACTACTCGATTCTTGGATAACGTTTTTCTTCAGCATGTCACGGACTTGGTCATTGATCACCTTGCGCTCCGAAGGTGACACCCGGTATGGCTTTTGTCGCAGAGGCTGGTGAGATCCCGTGTCTATGCGATGCTGTACACGAGAAGGGGGAATGGATGGTGGAGCCTCTTGCTGGGAAAAGTCGAACACCGCGAAGTGTTTTCGTAGAATATTTGCCAGTTCCTGACGTTTGTTAGTGCTGAGCGATTTGTTATCATAGCCATCATTGAAGTGTCCGTGGCGCATGCATCCGACTGGGACTCATCCGTAGCATCGGGGGCTTCTGCAAGGATGGCGAGCGCCAATACTTGATGTTCACGAATAGCCGCAAGTTTCAGACCCTCCGGTAGTAGTGTGGGTTCGTTGGAGCAATTTATCGTCCATAATACAGTACGCCCGCCGATAACCGACAGCGTACAATAGGGCACCAGAACATTCTTCTTCAGGCAACTAAGGTGAATGGGCTCTACGGTAGCTTCAAATGTTCTGTCGGTTGCAGGAGAACAGGCGACTGGGACACATTTGGCAGACAGCGGCGGTACGATGGTATCTGCGGACACACAAAGGGCACATTCGTAACACGGCGGGTGCTCCACAAAGACGGTCGGAAGGCTCGGATCTACAGTAATTTCTCCCGTTCGGCAATCGACATTGGCACCACACAGCTTAAGAAAATCGAGGCCCAGAATTACGTCATGCGTAGCATGAGGTAAAACTACAAACTCCGCGTTAAACGTTTCACAACCCAAGCTAACTGTTGCACTGCACACACCTACAGGGTACAATAATTCTCCACTCACTCCACGAAACACATCGGCACGGTCCCACGAAAACAGCACTTTTCGTCCTAGCAGGCGTTTGAATGCGTGGCTCATTACGGAAACGGTCGCTCCAGTGTCTACTAAGGCCATCGTTGAGACGCCGTCTACACGTACACAAATCTTATTTTTAAGCATGCAAATTGGCGGAGGTATTTCTGTCATAATCGAAGACTGTCCAGCGGCCTCACCTCCAACGGCCGCGCTGACTAGTTTTCCGGCGAAGGCGACGGGTAGCGGCGCCGGGGAGACGGTGACCGGCTTACGCGAGGAGCAGAAGGTGGTGTCAAGCTCCGATCGGAAGCCGGTGAACGGTTTCGCAGTGTTCCCAGGTTCTCATTGGACATCCCGCGTGGATATGTGTACGCACCGCCAACACGTTGCTGGCCAGATGTTGTTGATCGGTCGTACCTTGGTGGCTGGCGGCGTTGTGGGGCCACGTTGCAGTACCTGGCGATGTGGCCCTCGATACCACAGTTGTAGCACAAGGGCAGAGGACGTTCGACGAAATGCCGCTCCAAGCGCTCAGCCGGCAGAGGTTGTCGAACAGGGTACAGCACCCCAGTACGTTGAACAGGAGCCGTTCGCCTCTGTGCATCACGGCTGGAGTGAAAGCGTTGCCCATACCGCTGCTGTGACGGAAACGTCTCCAGATGTGGCCACGTCGTTCCAGCCACATCGACGTCCGTGACACACACAGACGGTGGCAAAGTAGCGCATGGTGCTGTGGGCGCCGAGTGATACACTGGGTACGTAGCCGGCGGTTGAGCTGTGTTGCACACTAGTTCATTGTGTCGCCGCAGTTCTTCGCGTACTATTTCCCGGATAGTAGAGGCAAGGTCGGTAGATGGACTGGTATCGACGCTGGCGACAGTTGTCACGTTTGCCAGTCGTCCAAATTTGGGTGCAATGCGACGGGTCTTCAACGTCTCAAATGTACGGCAGTGACGCAAGACATCTGAGACGGACGTGAGGTCTTCTCTCCCTATCAGAAAATTATAGACATCTTCTGCGATGCCTTTCAGAAGATGTCCGACTCGGTCGTCCTCAGACATCCGTGGGTTTATGATCTTGCACAACTTGAGTACTTCTTCTATATAGGTTGTGCATGTCTCTGTTGGAGTTTGAGCTCTTTGGGCAAGTGTTCTCTCGGCGCGTTTCTTTTTGGCATCAGTGTCGCCAAAACACTTCCCTATTTCTTCAACAAAGAGTTCCCATGTTGTTAAGGACTCTTCGTGGTTCTCGAACCACATCAATGCGGTTTCTCTCAAAAATAAGACTACGTTGTCAAGCTTCGTGAGCGAGTTCCAGTGGTTATATCGGCTCACCCGATTGTAGTGCGTAAGCCACTCGTCCACGTCTTCTCCCGCTCTTCCCGCGAACGAGCGTGGTTCCATGTAATGGTGGGCAAGGGCAACTGGCGTTGACCTTTGCGTGGTTGCAACTGGCTCCGGGTCTGGTCCTCCGTTCTGTGGCATGATGAATGTTGTCGGCGAGAGACCGGCTAGACGGCGGCTCCGGCGAAGTTCAAGCGGTTGCGACTCCGTAGTACGGCGACGTCGTGTACCCAGCACCTCCACCACTCTGTTACAGGTAACTCTCCGTGAAAAGAGGGTTTATTCGGACGCAACCGACGGTCTTGGGCGCCAGCCGAGGTTCTGCTATCGCTAGGAGAATGTCTTCTTCTTCTGCCCCCCTCGTACTCCGTGTCCCACTACTGCTTGTGGCACATACCCAAATCATACAAGGCTTTCGCGCTTGTAACAATATATATATATATATATATATATTGTAAGCACATTTCACGTACTTCATCGTTCTCATTTGTATATAGCCATCATCATCCCTGTTTCTCTTCGTGTTTGAGCCTCGGCCGTGCCGGTGGAATAAACGGGTCTGCCAGTGCCGCCTGTCCTGGTCGTCTTCCGTCTTTCAAAGTGGTGGAGGTGCGTCAAGATCCCGACATCCTCCTGCGTTCCTGCCCTACCTGGAGCTACGTTCCGGTCGCCGCCTGCGCCCGGCCACCCCCACAGCTGTGACCACCCCTGCGTCGGCCGCCGGCACTATCGCTACCCCTAACGCTCCTGCTCCTACGACATCGGCTGCACTGACATCGTGCACCATTACCACCCCTCATCTTGATCCACCAGTCTTTGCGGGTCTCCGCAGATGACGTCGACGACTGGCTCGACAATTACAACCGCATGAGTTCGGCCAATGGGTGGACTGACCGACTGAAGTTGACTAATGTCGCGTTCTATCTGACCCACGTTGCGAAGACGTGTTATTTAACCACGAAACTGACTTCGCCGACTGGTCAGCGTTTACTGCCAGCTTGCGGCAAATTTTCGCGTCTTCATCTGGCCGTTCAGAAGTCGCCAAACAGAAGCTCGCTGCGCGTGTTCAACTTCCACAAGAGTCATATACATCGTATATCGAAGATGTCCTGGCTCTATGCCGCCGCGCCAACGTTGGAATTAGGGAAGCCGAACGCATTCGCCATATTCTTAAAGGAATTGGTTCCATCGCATTCAACGCCTTAGCTGTTCAAAATCCTACCTCGGTTCAAGATATTACATCGACGTGCCAACGCTTGGACGAGCTTCAGGCCCTCCGTCTTCACCGTGACAGCGACCTTCCAATGCCACCTCATTCTGATTTACGTGCTCTTATCCGCTCTCTTATTCGCGAAGAACTTCAGGAGCAGCAACAGCGGCGATCCACTGTTGTTCCCGCCCCATCGCCAACGTTTGAATTGCGCAACCTTGTGAAGGAGGAGTTGGCAGCCATGACGACACCGACAACGTCTGTTGCCCCAGCAGCGTTGCCGATGCCCACATGTGCGGAAGTCGCTGCAATGCCACCTGCTACTGTCCCTTCTGGGCCTCCTGACCTCACCGGCGGCCATTTGGCCTCTATGGGCGCCCGGGAACCTGCTGCACCTTCGTATACTCCGTGGCGTCCACCTCGTCCGGTCTGCTTTTACCGCCGTATACGGGGTCACATATCGCGTTACTGCCGTCGCCGCCAGCTGGATGTAAGCCGAGGCTATGCCGATTTCGAGCGAGACGAGATCCGACGACACGACGCTTACTACCCAGGCCCGTCCGCTTTCACGCAGCGTCGTTCTCCATCTCCTCCAGCGTCTCTACGTCTGCCTCAGGGCTCCCGTTCGGCTACACGACGTTCTCCTTCTCCCTACCGCCGCTCTGCATCACCGCTTCGCCCCATCTCCCGCCTTGCTGACCAACACTCAGAAAACTAAGGATTGCAGTTTTTGTAGGGAAAACTGCGTCCTGTCGAACTTCGGAAATACCTCCTTATCACCCGGCCAATATGCTATCTGTAACTCTCGAAGGTGTTCCTGTGCAAGCTCTCGTCGATACTGGTGCCGCTGTTTCCGTTCTGCGTAGTGATTTGTGCTCACGGCTCCGTAAAGTCAGAACTCCTTATCTTGGACCCGTTTTTCGCGGCGTAATAACGTACCCATTCACCCCGACGGACAATGTACGGCTCGTGTTTTGATCGACGGCATTCGTCACCACATTGAGATGATTGTGCTACCCGCGTGCATCCATGAACTTATTCTCGGTTGGGACTTCCTGCATTCTGCCTCCGCTGTTATATCATGTAGTCGTCCACATCACAGATACCACGGATGCACCTATTTTGGAGTCGTCACTAGAGCACTGCACCGGCCGATTTTTGCGGCCCGGGTCCGGCCCGGGCCCGTTTTCACATTGGGCGGCCCGCCCGAGCCCGATCAAAACTTTTATGGCGAGACCCGGGCCCGGCCCGGGCCCGGAAATAATCTACGTTACCCGCCCGGCCCGGCCCGCCACCCCTTTACCTTAAGCCCGAGCCCGGCCCGAGCCCGACTCGAAACCGGCCCGAACCCGGCCCAAGACCGAAAAATACATGTTTTTCAGAGTTGAGAAGCCCGAGAATAACTCGCAGAAAGCCCGAGCCCGGCCCGGGCCCGCGTCAAAAAACCCGAGCCCGGCCCGGGCCCGAGTCAAAAAGCACACGCCGTGCCCGAGCCCGGCCCGAGCCCGTGAAAAAACTCCTCAACCCGGCCCGGCCCGGCCCACGGGCCGGGCCGGGCCCGGGCTTTCGGGTAAGCCCGAGCCCGTGCAGTGCTCTACTCTCTACCAATTTGCTATTGCAATTGATGCTTCGCCTTTCAGGTGAAACTGCGACAACATTTTTTTTTATCTTGCGGGTGTCGCCCACCTCTGGTTCCGCAACCATGAAGCAACCATTGCGACATGGAATGACTTTAAGACTGCATTCTCGGAGGTATTTGGCCGTCCTGCGGTGCGAAAGCTTCGCGCCGAACAGCGCCTTCGCCACCGAGCGCAGCAGCAGGGCGAGACTTTCACTAGTTACATCGAGGACGTCATAGATCTCTGCAACCGCGTGAGCCGAACGATGACTGAGGAAGATAAGATTAAAGAAATCCTCAAGGGCATTGATGACGACGCTTTTCAGATGCTCATGGCCACCGTTGCAGCCGTTGTCAGATATTGCCAAAGCTTCGACGAATTACGCCGGCAACGGGCGCTCGCCCGCCAAAGTGGCCTCCCTTTCCAGTTTGGTGACTGCTCACTGACAGGCTGATGGCGGGTCTCTGCTGCCTCAGATCAAAGCCTTCATTCGTGAAGAGGTGGCCCGCCAGCTCTCGCTGCTCCCTCTCATCCAGGAGCCTGTGCAACCTTTGTCCTCGGCTGTGCAGCAGGCCATCCGCGAGCAGGTTGCAGAGGCCCTTCCACCAGTCCAACAGATTGCTGCACCAGCTCAGATTGCTGCACCTTTGACGTACGCTGAAGTCGTGTCGCGTCCTAGACCAACGACACTCCCCTGTCCCTGAAATGCCCCCTCATTATTTCCGCCCGCAAGA
This sequence comes from Dermacentor silvarum, assembly GCF_013339745.2. Lineage (NCBI taxonomy): Eukaryota > Metazoa > Arthropoda > Arachnida > Ixodida > Ixodidae > Dermacentor > Dermacentor silvarum. The sequence continues at coordinate 186,511,401 of NC_051160.1, forward strand.
TCCATGGCGCACGCGGGACAATCGGCCGATATACTTCTCGTGCGGTATCGCGGGACATGTGGCGCGCTTTTGTCGCCGTCGCCTGCCCCGTCAGGACGTCGTCATTGAGCCACAGGTACCTGCAGCCCACCAGCATGCTGATTCGGACCCATCGCCGAACTTCTGGACCAGTCGTCAGAACTTCAGCACCGTACTGCGTCGCTGTTCGATATCATCGATGCGTCGTCTCCCGCCTTCCAACGAGGGAAACTAAATGCTGCAGCTTCGGTGGCAAGAGCTGCACGCTTGTCGAAATGCCCAAGACCTTCGCTATCGCTGCAAAACATTATAGAAATACAGGTTGAAGGAGCCGCTACATTCGCACTCATCGACACGGGCGCTGCAGTTTCCTTCATACGTGAGACTCTTTGCCGTAAGATTAGGAAGGTCACCACATCACTTTCTCGCCTTGTACTTCGTACTGCCACCACGGAGCCCATCGAACCTTCAGCCGCATGCACCGCTAGGATCGTTATTCAGGACGTAGTTTACACAATTGAGTTCCTTGTCCTGCCTTCCTGCTCCCATGATGTCATCCTGGGATGGGACTTTCTATCGCGCCACCGTGCCGTCATTGACTGCGCCCGTGCCGAAGTTGCTCTGTCTCTCGTTAACACAACTCTGCCTGCCGCCTCTCCCGCCCCCTTAAAGATTATTGTCGCCGCCGATACTGATCTGCCACCAAGCACTTCAACACCAGTCGCTTTGTTGGATCCATCGGCGCCCGACGCCTCGGTACTGTTCACGCCTTCATCTGTTTTTCTTCACCGCAATTCTCTACCACTTCCATTCGCCGTTCTTTACGTAGCCACTGGTGCAACAATTATGCTAGTGGACAACCCGTTCCAATACCCGCTGACTCTGCTTCGCGACGAGTGCCTCGGCTGTGTCGAGCCTATTGACATGTCTGGGTGTTTGGACGTGCCTGACTCCTCTTCTGGACTTTCGCTTGACGCCATGACACCATTTCCGAAAAGCTCCCGATTGGCTACCGAAGTCTTTGATTCGTGCGTTGACGCCAACCTATTCCTCGAGCACCGCGAGCAACTCCTGTCTCTCCTAGATACTTTCCGTTCTTCGTTCGACTGTACGGAACACGTCTTGGGTCGTACGAACGGTGTTTCCCACCACATCGACACCGGGTCCCACTCTCCCCTCAGACATCCCCCCTATCGCGTTTCAGCGGCGGAGCGTCGTATAATCAACGACCAAGTGAATGACATGCTCGAGCGTGGCGTCGTTCAACCATCCCAGAGTGCGTGGTCTTCTCCAGTTGTGCTAGTGCGAAAAAAAGATGGTTCTATTCGTTTCTGTGTCGATTACCGCCGCCTAAACAAAGTCACACGGAAGGACGTCTACCCTTTACCCCTAATTGACGATGCACTCGATTTTTACAAGGCGCTGAGTACATCTCGTCATTCGACCTACGATCTGGCTACTGGCAGGTTCCCATCCCCGAATGCGATCGACCGAAGACTGCATTTGTCACCTCTGATGGACTATATGAATTTAACGTCATGCCATTCGGGCTCGGTCATGCGCCCGCAACTTTCGAGCGCATGATGGATAACATACTTCGCGGTCTCAAATGGAACAATTGCCTATGCTACCTTGATGACATCGTCGTGTTTTCTTCAGACTTCTCGACGCACCTCTCACGTATCCACCAAGTTTTGACATGTCTTAAGAGCGCTGGTCTTCAGCTAAATATCAAAAAGTGTCGCTTTGCAGCTCGCACCTTGACTATCTTGGGCCACGTTGTGTCCAAAGACGGCGTCCTCCCTTATCCTGCGAAACTTCGAGCTGTCGCCGACTTCCCTAAGCCGACGTCACTGAAGACCCTCCCGGAGCTTCATCAGCCTTTGTTCTTATTTTCGTCGCTTCGTGCGCAATTTCGCGAGTGTTATCGCACCTTTGACGCGACTTCTCACCGTTGGCACCGACATGTCTCACTGGTCTCGTGAGTGTGATTACGCATTCCAGACGCTACGCCAGCTGCTCACAGCTCCTCCGATTCTCTGGCACTACGATCCCCGGGCGCCCACGGAGGTGCACACTGATACAAGCGGCGTGGGCCTTGGTGCGGTGCTCGCGCAACGGGAAGCCTGGCTATAACGAGTATGTTGTCGCCTACGCGAGCCGAACCCTCACAAAGGCCGAGACCAACTATTCAACCACTGAGAAGGAGTGCTTGGCTATAGGCCTTTTCACTGATTACAAACATAGGCCCTGCACGGCTTCCGGTTTTGCCCACTGACGTAGCTGCTAAATGTAACTGGCAAAGAAGCAACCATGCGTTAAAACATAGCAGACTGATAAGGCACGTGACCGCCGGAAGTTTCTTGGGGGCGGCACGCTCGCTGCCGTTATCGCGAGCATGAAACCGTCTATAGTCTGGGCTCTTGCCAAGTTCCGACCCTACCTTTATGGCCGCCCGTTTTATGTCGTCACGGACCACCACGCTCTTTGCTGGTTGTCAACTTTGAAAGATCCTTTGGGCCGCCTCGGTCGGTGGGCCCTCCGGCTGCAAGAGTATGATATCCAAGTGGTGTACAGGTCTGGCCGCAAGCATTCCGACGCGGACGCTCTTTCTCGCTCTCCTCTACCCCCCGATACAGCGTCCCTCTCGGCACAGTACACCGCTATCTCAGCGCTCAACGTCGAGTCCATGCATTCGGAGCAACGGAAGGATCCGTTGATTGTTGCCCTTCTCGACCTTCTGTCGGATTCCACCGCCAATCCGCCCTCCCGCGCGCTACGCCGTCAAGCCTCTCATTTTACCGTGCGAGACAACCTGCTCTACCGCCGCAACTATATACCGGGCGGTCGCAAATGGCTTCTCGTAATACCGCCTCACGTGCGCTCCGACATCTGCGCTGCTATTCATGCCGACCCACAGAGTGCTCACGCAGGTGTGCTGAAAACTTACGCAAAGTTGCGCCAACGCTTCTACTGGCGCGGTATGTACAGCTTTGTCCTGAAGTATATCCGTGCTTGCGAAGCATGCCAACAACGCAAGATTCCGCCGCAACGCTAGACCGGCGCTCTTCAGCATTTACCTTGCCCTGCGCGGCCTTTCGTTCGGGTCGGCATTGACCTTTACGGCCCACTCCCATGCACTACGTCTGCAAGCCGGTGGATATTCGTTGGTGTGTACCATCTCACCCGATATGCTGAGACTGCCGCCCTTCCTGCCGCTACAGCACGTGAGGTTGCTTTCTTCATCCTGCGCAATTTCGTGCTTCGACATGGCGCTCCTCGAGAACTCCTCAGTGACAGAGGACGTGTCTTTCTTTCCCAAGTGGTCCAAGCTCTGCTTGCGGAGTGCCACGTCGTCCACCGTACATCAACCGCGTACCATCCGCAAGCCAATGGATTAACTGAGCGCTTGAATCGCACTCTTGGCGACATGCTCACTGCATACGTCGCGTCGGACCATTTCAACTGGGACGTGGTTCTCCTCTTTGTCACCTACGCTTACAACACCGCGACTCAAGCGACCACATGCTTTTCACCATTCTTTTTATTGCATGGACGAGAACCCTCGTGCACGCTCGATACAGTATTTCCATACCAACCTGACGCCTCTGAATATCGACCCATATCGGAAGTAGCCACGTACGCTGAAGAATGCCGCCAACTTGCCCGTACTTTCACGACGGAAGTTCAAGCCCACCAGCGGAATCGACATGACACCGACCTGAGCCCTACCACTTTCCGTGTCGGCTCCCTCGTCTGGTTGTGGATCCCGCCTCACGTTCCCGGTCTTTCGTCTAAGCTGCTAGCTCAATACCACGGACCCTACCGGATCGTCGCCTGTACATCTGCTGTAAACTATGTGGTCGAACCTCTCACGCTGTCTGACGATGTGCGGTGTCGTGGTCGCGAGACTGTGCACGTCAGCCGGCTTAAACCGCATTACGATCCCTCTATCGTGTCGTCACCGTGAGTCACCAGGATGGCTAGTCTGCTCTCGTTGGGCCATTGTAATGACGAAGTTAGCAAAAGCGTCGCTGCTTTCGCATGGCTCCTGAAGTGAGGAAGAGAAAGACAGAAGAACCGGTGTCGGTGGTTTTGCCACGCGCTGGCGTTTGGCTGGAACTGCTCGGGGGCTCTTTGCGCTGGACTTAACGAGATTAAACGCCAATAAACCCTATATCATTATATATATATATATATATATATATATATATATATATATATATATATCGGGTGTTCAAAATTGAGCTTTACGGGCTTTTTTTCAAAATTGTCTGTGGCAGACAGCATAATTCTTATCGTTGAGCTCGGTTATTCGAAGAGGCGGCCATTAGTAGCACGAGAAGTCGAAACACATATTCGACTAATTAACAAAGACTCAATAATTAACTTCTTGGTTAATTACTTAACGGCCTATATTGCACTTTGCGCATTGTAGCCGGTGAGTTTGCAGGACGCATCAACTTGAAATGAATTTCCAGAATGACACCAGTTTGGAGATCTGCGCCGTCAAAGTCGCGGTAAAAATGCACTATTGTTCCATTTCCTTTTTTATCAAAATGCTATTTTATACACTGAAGCCCAAAAGTAACTATAACGCCCGCGTATTTAGTCTCACATTTTGGGAAATAATATCTCGAGACTTATGTCATCCTGGAAATTCATATCAAGTGGATGCGTCTTGCAAACTCACAGGCTACAATTCGTAACTTGCAATCTCTGTCATAAAGTAATTAACTAAGAAGTTCAATAGTCAATCGTTATTCATTAGTTTATTATGTGTTTCGATTTCTCGTGCTACTAATGTCCGCCTGTTCGAATAACCCAGCTCAGCAAAAAGAATTATGCTACCTGCCACAGGTGATTTTTAAAAATTTTGTAAGGCGCATTTTGAACAACCGGTATATGTACATACATATATAAACTAAAAGAAGGGTGCGATTGCAAACACACAGAACTCAGCCCATAGAGTTTCTCTGTAACGAAGAATTAAGAAAACCCACACACACACAGTACCTGGTCTATGACCACAAACACGTGCACATTTAGTGACGGCATGCGTACCAGCAAGTACGTTGACTCATGTCAAACTCAAAGGAAATAGGAGAGAGAGTGAGAGAGAAATCAACTAGACTACAAGCTTGCGCGTACATACAGTGACGTGAAAAAAAAGGAAAATAGACAGATTGCTAATTTGTAAGTAACCCACACGTGAAAAGGTGCATTCAGCCATATCCACTAGGGAGGAACGACACAGCCAATGGAGTGTAGGGGAGAGGGGTCACATGATAACAAAGGGTATGCGAGGAGCCGCAGCTTCCAGGAGAGTGCTTGCTTTGTTTTTTGTTTGAGGTTCCTGCAACCTTTCTAAGACTATGCAGACGATCAGTGCACGCTTACCCGGTTATAGGACACCTGTACTTTGACCTCCACTGACCTCTGAATTCCACGAACTGCGTTCTATTGCATTCTTTGCACAAGTGGCATTCTTTGTATTTGGGGACAAGCTGCTTTTTATACAAAGTATATGTGTGTATCAAAAACACAATAAAAGTTAAATGAAGAATTCTATGACAAGGTCAAGTAATAAACATCAACATAACAGAAGGGCGAGAGGAATTTCTAATTTTTATGCAGAAATATACATATCACTTTATAAACATACCATATAATGTATGCATATATGATCGGTAGGAAATTTAAAAGGCAACAAGAAAAAATGTTCATTGGAGCACCGAACAAGTGGTATTTGTATTGGCGGGTAAACAGTCTTTTATACAAAGTCTATGCATGTACGAAAAATAAGGTAAGGGATTATTAAAAATTATATGACAAGGTGAAGTAATAAACATCAACATAACAGAAGGGTGAGAAAAAAAAATTAAATTATGGGGTTTTACGTGCCAAAACCAGTTCTGATTATGAGGCACGCCGTAGTGGGGGACTCCGGAAATTTGGACCACCTGGGGTTCTTTAACGTGCACCTAAATCTAAGTACACGAGTGTTTTCGCATTTCGCCCCCATCGAAATGCGGCCGCCGTGGCCGGGATTCGATCCCGCGACCTTGTGCTCAGCAGCCCAAGGTCGCGGGATCTAATCCCGGCCACGGCGGCCGCATTTCGATGGGGGCGAAATGCGAAAACACTCGTGTACTTAGATTTAGGTGCACGTTAAAGAACCCCAGGTGGTCCAAATTTCCGGAGTCCCCCACTACGGCGTGCCTCATAATCAGAACTGGTTTTGATAACTTCTCATAAATGAGGTCGGAATATACACATCACTCCATAAATATGCTATATTACACATGTCGTAGATAATCGTTAGGAAATGCATAAAGTAACTAGGAAAAACATTAATTGGTGCACCAGACATGCCACAACATGGCTCTTATTCGTGAGGCATGCACGCCAGCCTACCTATGCTTTCATTTATTCCCTTTGAAAGTGAGCTGTACTTGCGTGTTAGAAATGACTCACAAGCTTCTCTGTCGTCGTGAGAGTCCGTGTCTTCATCTTGCGCGCTATAGATGATGATCCAACATCTCATCATTTGGGATCTGCGCGAACACTCTACCGCGTTCAAGAAATGTTCTACTGGCCTAAAATGCGTCAGCCGACCGACCAGTACGTGTCCAGCTGCAACAGGTGTCAGCGTCACAAGCGTCCGACGAGCGCTCCTCCTGGTCGACTACATTTAGTGCGACCTCCAAGCACCCTGTTTGAGCAAGTCGCCATTGATCTTCTCGGTCCTTCCCCGTGGTCATCTGATAGGAATCACTAGATTGTCGTGTGTGCCGATGACTTGACGCGCTACTGTGAGATAGCGGCTATACCATCGGCTGCTACAACCGCAGTGTGTATTTTTATGCTGCGTTTCGTCATTCTCCGACACGGACCTCCCAGAGTCATCATCACCGATCGTGGGCGGCAGTTGACGGCAGACGTGGCTGAAGAGATGCTTCGTCTATGTGCTTCCAGTTTTCGACGTTCCATCTCATATCATCCAGAAACAAATGGCCTGACGAAACGCACCAACAGAGCTCTTACTAACATGCTGTCCATGTATGTCGTGTCAGATCATATGAACTGGGGCAGCGTGCTAGCTTTCATCACGTACGCATTTAATACCTCACAGCACGAAGCTACGGGCTACAGTCGCTTCGTTATTCTTTATGCTCGTCCGCCTCGTTATACGCTAGGCACTATCTTCCCGTTTTTAAGCTACAACAATTTTTGTATATCCGAGACCCTCTGGCTGAGAGGCCCGACGACTTTAGGCACTCTTCTTTCACAAGACCGCTCGAACGAACGCTACGAACGTCGACGCCGACACGTGTGATATCACCCTGGTGACTTATATACCGTATTTTCTCGCATATAACCCGCACCAAAAATTGAAAAAAAGTGCTTAAAAAGTGGGGGTGGGGTTATCTGCGAATATTCGCGAAGGGAGGGGTGGGGGTCGGCTTCACGGCAACGCGCAGCCTGTCGTGCAGAGTCCGCATTGTCCGCATGCCTGTCGACAACGATGTGTGTTAAGCCAATAAGAGGCCAACACAGGTTATTGCCTGATAACAGTCTGGTTAGACGCTTTCGGCATGGAAGAAGAACATGCTTTTCGGTATGGGTGTTCTGTGGTTTTCGCACGCTTTTCGCACGAGTCAGGTGCCGTTTCTTGTACGCCCAGTTTGCACAGTTGGCCAGCCTTAGGCATCATGAATGTGTCTCGGCGGCAGTCTTTCACAGTGAAAGAGAAACTGAAGATCATAGCCGCTGCTGAAGAAATCGGCAACAGAGCGGCTGCGAGATGGTTCCGAAGACGATTACGTCTTTGAGAGCGGCAACAAAGCCTCGGATGGCAGCAGTGAATAGTACGACAGCGCTGACTACGTTGCGGCGGTCGTTTTGAAATAAATTTGTTTTGAAAACGAAATGGCGGCTGCGCGTAGTTGTAACTTCCTAGTCCTCATTTTTTTCGGATAAGCGTGCGGGTTATACGCGAGGTTATTTTTTTCTTTTTCGTGGAGTTCAGAGTTTGGGGTGCGGGTTATATGCAAGGGCGGGCTATATGCGGGAACATACGGTATAGTACGGCTGTGGAAACCCGCAAGAAACCGTGGATTATGTGAAAAACTGCTGGCCCACTATGTTGTACCCTATGCTATTACTGATTGTATAAGCGAATTGACCTACCGCATAGCACGCCTCACATCAAATGGCCGGCGGTCAGCCAAGACTGAACATTCGCGTGTAGCCCGTTTAAAGCCATTTATCTCTCGACAGCCTGTTTGACTTGCCCGGCGGGCTTCGTCTGCGCGGAGGTAAATCTGACTATCTTACGTGCGTTCTGAGTTTACGCCTCAACAGGATGTAAGGCATCCAAGAGATATGAAGGAAGAACACGACGTGTGGCTGGCTAGCTGAATCTTGACAGGTACTCAGCTGATCAAGGATGCCGCGACTACCTTTACCTCGCGTAACAATAAACGTCTGTCGTGGGCGTAATAGTACATATATATGTATATATATATTGTGTATAATCAGGTGTGTGTGTGTGTGTGTGTGTGCGTGTGTGTGTGTGTGTGGTGTGTGTGTGTGTGTGTGTGTGTGTGTGTGTGTGTGTGTGGTGTGTGTGTGTGTGTGTGTGTGTGTGTGTGTGTGTGTGTGTGTGTGTGTTGTGTGTGTGTGTGTGAAGTTGTGCACACTTGCTTGGAATCAAGGACCATGCACTATGTTTTCAGTACCCGTACATGCGTATCTGGTCAATCCACAACATTATAGTAACCGGTTCATCCTCCGAACGAACCTCTTACTATGCGAACACTATTGAGCACCCTCAACTACGCATCGCAAGCGAAACCTTAAAAATGGGTTAAGGGAGGCGATATACTCTCCCCTAAGTTTACGTTGTAGCACTCGACATGATGTCAAAAAATGAGACTAGTGTTCTCGTTTCTTGAATATCATCGGCTTCATGCCTGCCAACCAATGGAGTAAACTCAGCCTTAAACGTGTGGTCACGGCACATTGATAGTGTGCAAAATCCAGGGGAGAACACTGCGACGTCTCTTGTATTAAGCCTGGTGGAGCATATATGACGATAATATCCTGGGCAGAAAAGCCCATTAAGACGGTGCTTCGGATTCTTTACTCCAATAAATGATCTTCACCTTATTTTATTGTAAAAGGTGAACTTCAGTGGTTCATGGGAGTCAAAGCTAGCCATAAATATATTGTTTTCATTTGCACAATCGCTCTAAGAGGAGCTCATCAGCTCTAAGAAACTTGCGGTATCCTGTCCTCCATGCAGCTAGGAGGACCGTTCCAGTCGTGGTGTAAGAAAGTCGGCATATTACACTACTCTCTCCTATGATTCTGTGGTATATCAACCGTACCTTGTAAAATAAATGTGAAGATAACATATTGCCAACATTTGGTAGCTGACACAAAAAATTGGCTTAAATGAGCGAAACGATGTTGTTTTCTTCGGCTCTATTCCCTTTTTCCCGGTCTGGACTGGACTGGAAAAACTTTATGTAGGTCCTGCAAGACGCGCTTAGGGTCTCTCAAATAATTTATTGATAGGGAACCGCCGCCACAGTGTTGCTCCACTGAACAGGAGAAAGACGACGTGTCCCGCTTGATCTATAGAGTCCCTATATAGGCCTCTGTTGGCTTGCGTATAAGAATGTCGCAGATTCGCCCGAAAGGCGAAGCATCAATTGCGATAGCAAATTAGTAGAGAGCTATTCAGAGTAGGGATAGTAGTTTTATCGGCTGCATAAACTTGGACACATTTCTAACTGAATTAACAAGCGTGGCGTCAGCGCGCACAAGCAAACTTGAATAGATCACACTGAATGACCGCAGACAACAAATGTGAAAACGCTGGCAGAAAGCGCAGCCACCGCAGCGGGCGAAGGTTCGTGCGGTCTATCGCTTCAACGGAAACTGAGTGGCGAATGCACAGCGCCTACAAAGGTCAGAGCCGTGTGGAGATAAGAGACGGTGCGGGCGACCGCCAAAGCTGGGCAAAGTACGAGCGCGGTTGTTGGCAGTGTAGAAGCTGCGCCGCCCCCCCCCCCCCCCCCCCCCCCCCCCCACCGCTCCCTCCCGCGCTGCCTTCCAGCTTTGCTCCTTTCGCGTGGGAGATTGCGTCCAATGCGTCGCCAGTTCCCCTTGCGCCCGGTTGAAAGATACGCATTTGGTGCCGCAGCACAGGTTTGCTCTCCGCCGTGCGTTCGCTCTCCGTGATAGCGCATGTCCCCCGCGCGCTTTCGCTCACACATACGGCGCGCGGCGACGATTTTATCGCCCTTGGAGTTTACACGGAACCTCACGGCGACGCCGATGGCAGAAATCTGCTTGAAGTGTGAATTTAATTCGCAATAATAAATTGTAAATAGCCTTGGGCATCAGCTACACGTAACAATATTATTACGCACTGCACAACAGGGTTATCAAACTACCGAGAACGTTATGCTTTGATCTCACAAAAATTTATGCCCCAACATAGGTGCAACCTAACATGGAAGACAGCTAAATATGAATGAAATCGTAGTAGCGCGTAAGTGGCAGGATATTAGCAAAAAAAAATAAAGCATCAATGGTACTGATAGGCGATGCTCTGTTTTATGTCCATGCTTCGCTCTAGCAGTTGCAGCAAAGCAAGGTCAGGACAGTAAACACCAATCCCCGCAACTGTGCTTTTGTCGGAACCTAAAAAAATATCATTCACGAAGGTCACACATATGTTTCCTCAGTTACGTAGTCGATTACGCATTCGTGCTACATGGCACTACTCGTGGTAGCTTTCAGTTGATACGAAAATGTAGTTTTTCTGCAAAACAAAAGTAGGTTCGACGAGTAAACACTGTGGTTTAGATATTGTTCCGTACTTGCTCACTATACCACGCGTTAGATTGCTGAATGAATAATGTCCTTAACTGCATCAGTAAGCGATGACAAGGCCTACCGAGTGTTTCTGTGTCCTGTAATAATGGCGATTGCAATGCAGGACTATATGGTTCACCGTTAATCGAGAACTGCGCAGCGCGAGCTCTACAGCCAATAGGCATGAGCACCTCCACTATTTCAGCACAAAAAGCAAGGATAACAACCTAAACTTGAAACTATTGTCTAAACTCCTAAATTGGAAGTACTACCTTTCACGTGATTTGCCGGTTTTATATCACACTGACGACAAGTCATTTGAAGCGTTCTAGTTGTTTGTCGTTCCTACTAGAATCACTGGAAAACAGCAGCCCACGCGGAGAGGTTCTTTTTTTTCTTTTTCTTTCGACGCCAGCGTCCAAGACGCTGATTACAGTTGTTCACCCCTTTGGACTCTATTGCTTCTGGACGTATGAATCAACAGTAAATGTTTAACCACTGGAAGTAACAAGGCCCGGAATCTTCACAAAGTATGTTTCTGAAAACTTCATCTAGAACCATGATTTTATCAGTTAGTGAACTAACTTTTCTTTCACCATTTTTTTGCTCGCATGTTTGTCACAGCTTCATTATTACTCTTTTCGGGAAGACGGACACAAGAGATAATTGGTCTGGAAAGTGCCCACGCCACGCCATAAGGAGCTCAATGATAACCATGATGAATGACAACCTGTCCTCTGGAACTCCTTACCTCACCATTTATGACAAACAGAGAAGTAATATGTTGTATCCCAACTTCTTTCATTTCTAGTCATTACAACCGTGACAACTTGAACAAAGTAGCAAGCTCCTACTTGCTAATGCACAAACTCTGCCATCTGCTCTTTGCAAATCAGTTTGGCGGGCGATACCACCAAGTATCACATGCTCCCTCACCATAATAACTTGTTACAATAAAATGCAAAGAAATTTAGAGCAATCAAAACCGTCCAATGTAATTTTGTGGAAATGACACCTCATGGTGACTGAAAGTCAGGCAGCCATGCTTACATAGTTCATTACCAGCATGCATTCCAATTAATCTGTTATGCTAGTCATGTACTTAACCTGTATTAGACCAATGTTAGAACATGCTAATAAGAGCCATTTGAAACTATATTATTGGAAAAAAATAAGAAAGCGCAAGGAAAACGTTAAGGTACATGTCTAATCTGGTATTCCCGAAGGGATTGTATTAGCAAAACGTTAACCCAATGCTGAAAACACGGGAAGCTGATTCCCTATCTTGCTTTTGAAAAACTGCTTGAATGTCAATAACATACTACATATGTTCTGAGGGAAAGTGAGGGGCACTGACAATATCTCTGAGCTTTTCTATAAGCTTTCTTCGACAACAAAAAGTGTGCCTAAGTACAAGTACACACTAAACACACATGAGTGGTTGAGTCGCCAGCTGCGGAATGCAACATTCTGTTGCAGTCTACATTGCTACTACCTAAAGGTAACTGCTCGGTTCCACGTATGTTTCTCCTATAGCCCATGTATCTGGCAAGGGGAATGATTATGCATGGTCACATTGCAGAGTTGGTCTGCTTTTTAGTTTTTTTTTTGAGTGAACTCACTCAAACGTCGGCTCAGGTCTATCCTCAAATCCACGCATTAATCTTTCGCCTTTTTTTCACACAAACTTCGGCTCACTATGACTTGGACCTAACCATGAGGCTGAGTTCGTGTGAGCCAGGCTGAGTACAATTTTGGTTAATATGAGTAAGCGCTAGCTAGGCTGAGTCAACTTTTAGTGAATATTGTCACGTGGTAGTCAGGGAAAGCTTAGCTGAGTATAATTTTGATTAATACGAGTCAGAGCAAGCTCAGCTGAGCATAAGTTTGGTGAATATGAGTCACAGCAAGCTCAGCTTCGTATAATTTTGGTGAATATAACTCAAAGCAAGCTTGACTGAGTATAATTTTGGTGAATATGAATCAATGGAAGCTGGGCTGAGCAGAATCTTTGTGAATACGAGTCAAACCACGCTCAGCTGAGTATAATTTGGTGAATATGACTCAGAGAAAGCTCATCTGAGTAAAATTTGGTGAATATGACTCATACCAAGCTCGGATAAGTAGAATCTTGGTGAATATCCGTCAGAGCAAGCTCGGCTGAGTAGAGTTTTGGAGAATATGAGTCAGGGCAAGCTCGGCTTAATATAATGGCGGTGAATATGAGTCACAGCAAGCTCGGCTGAGTAATGATGGGATATGGTTATGCGAGTGTATGCCGTTATACATGCAATACAAACTCATTAGCAACATTGCATACATCTTGTTGGGCACCGCCTATGCCTCGTGATGCGTCTGCGCACTTTATTGTCATGCATAGGAAGGGATGGAACCAGCTGACTTCACTGCACAATTTTGATCTGCTTTTGTTTAATCTGTTATCTACTGCTTATAAAAAGAAGGTGTTCGCTTGCTTTTCACATTCTTGCATGTGTTTTTTGAAGTAGCGAGAGGGAAGCTAGGAAAGGCAAGGATTTTTATTGCGAAATAGTTTCTTACAATACTGCGATATGTTACCACCAGCATAAACTAAAGAAATTCGATTCCCTGAAGTAAGCGTAATATGCAATTACCTTTTAATGTGAGGGTTAATCCAGGTGCAGTAAAGATACAAAGACTGCAACACATAGAAAGTTTATTGGCTTTTGTGCAGGATAAAAATGATACATCAGAACAATGAGATAAAACTGTTTGAATAATGCTTCGAAAACAAATTGGCGATGCCGTTTATTCCAAGTCAAAGCGTTAAGTATGCTATATATTGTAGAACATTCATTACCATATATAGTTTGCACGTTCGCTTTGCGAGCTTGATACGCAGTCGCGTCTCGCAGCATAAGTAACAGAACCTCGAAATCAGATAATTCATTGGGGAAAATGCACGTGAAAGTCCAAACCAACTGACTGCAACTAAATGGTCGGGCGTGTAGCGGGACCATTTGACCGCATAATTTGTCCGTAGTTGCATATTCTTTAAATTGTTCTGTCCGTAAAATCATACCGCCCTACAACTGTTGCGTTGTCGTATATCGCGAGTAGCTTGTACAACCAGAAAATTGGGATGACATCCAAAGGCCATGTCTTCCCGTGAGGGACACCTCGTAGTCTTTAATTACCAACTCACAGCGCGTGTGAATAAGGGAAAAGCACGCAAAAGTACGTACTATCAGCACCCGAAGTCAACGTAAAAAAGTGCCGCGTGATTAGCAACGTAGCGTGTCAACAAACGCAAAGAAATCATAGAACCGAATCTGACCTACCAGTTTTATCTGCGCTGTTCGCGTGTCGGTGCTGATGGTACGTACCGCTTTCGCAATCCACGGCTCCACTCAATTAGTTGCACTGTCGAGCCAACATTTATAAACAAAAAAAGTGTCTACAAACGTTGTATTGAGCGACAGACACCATTTCCTAAAAGAAACCACGAAATATCTATCGGCGCAATTTCGATCGAAAATCACAGCGATCGCTGCAGCGTTGCGACGCTGCGACCAACCGGTTGGTCGCAGCCAAAAATGGCGGGGTCGGCACTGCGACTGCGATTTTCGTCGCATGCGACGGAAATTGTACTTCCGGCGCGGTGAAAATCGCATCACGTGAAACAGCCTTTACATGGATAAAAGTTTATTCTGCGCGTTAACGTGACCCGCAACAGCGCGGCGATCGAGCACTTTGCTGTGAGTCGAAGACGCAAATTTAACACGCTCGCTTTAGTGAACCCGAACTGTACATAAAGGCTGATCGTTTTGAAATTTTTATGGAATTTTTAAACATAGCCTGTTGCCGATAACATAATTCTAGTCCTTGAGTTGGATTATTCAGAGGCAGACAGTACTTGCACGCGAAATCAAGACACACATGCAACGAATTAACAAATATGTACTCATTAACATTTAAATTAGTTACTTTAGTCCACACATTGCAATTTACGAATTGTAGACGGTGAGTTTTCAAGGCGTATCCGCACGTGGAATGAATTTCCAGAGTGACGTCAGCGGGGATTCAAACTTGCGGTAAAAATGCACTGCTGCTGCACTTACTTTTTTTAACAAAACGCTCTTTTAAGTATTGAAGCACAAAAGTAACTGAAATGCCCATATATTTCGTTTCGCATTTTGGGAAATAATATTTCGAAACTGGTGTCATCCTGGAAATTCATTTCAGGTGGAAACGTCTTGCGCAGCGGCTACAATTCGTGAATTGCAATATGTGGCGTAAAGCAATTGATTAAAAAGTTAAATTAGCAAATTTTTGTTAATTAGCTGGAAATGGGTTTCGATTTCTCTTGTTATTAATCTCCACCTCTGGCGAATTAAAAAAATGGATAAAACTTAAAAATGATCACCCTGTAGCTATAGGCCAGCAAACTGGTGGTTAGCCAAGCTAGCGCACGATGCACACTGCTCAAGCACCTCCCTCGTGATATAGGACATGTTCTATTGCCGCGCCAGCCAGGGTAGACGGTAATTTGTTCCATTCTCGCCGACGTAAGCGTAACTGCGTCGCGCGTAAATGGCGTCCGTGTTACGCCGGACTATTCCGCGCCTTTAGCGTGGTCACCCCATTGCGCTCTTCTCAGACTCGTAGAACCCTATACTAGGAGACTCGTTCTGCTAGTTGCACTAGAAAACCAGATAACGGAAACCGATTTGACTCATGGAATACTTCGCATTAAAAGAACATCGCGGGCGCGCAATGGCGTTGCCACAGCTAAGATAGAAACACTTGCAGTATCATTGACAATAGGTATGCAAGACTGGTGCAGAGCATGCACCCGTATTCCCATAGTATTCCAGGCCAACTGTCTGACGACGAGGACAGCAGAATGGTAGTGCTATCTTGCCGCTTTGCCCATAGGTG